>NC_134195.1:15580957-15718882 GCF_964188355.1 Buteo buteo | reverse complement strand
AAGAGATGTTGGTATTTTTTGAAAACAATAGGGACCCCTGCAAATTCACATCACTTGTTCCTAGCTGCCATCATGCCTTACAAACTGCTTCATTCCTCCTCCCCGCTGTGCATCCTGTGGAGATGACCTCAGCCTTTCTGTTTCTGTGTTACCATTCCTCTGCTGCTGCAGTTGTATGTTTGGTAGCACCCATTTTCTTTGAAGAGCAGTCTCTGGTTGTCGTTTGTCTTAGGCTGTTCTGCCTGCTTTCTCTGTTCATCTCTGGTCTCTGCTAGGGTTTTTCCTGACCTTGTAGACCTTGCTGCAGATTCATACATTCATGTTCTTTATTTTTCTTGTAGTTTCTCTCTGAAGCCACCCACCTGTTCTGTAGGATAGTCTAGTTGCTTGTGGCTGAGGATACAGTCTCTCACCTCTGACTTC
This sequence comes from Buteo buteo, assembly GCF_964188355.1. Lineage (NCBI taxonomy): Eukaryota > Metazoa > Chordata > Aves > Accipitriformes > Accipitridae > Buteo > Buteo buteo. The sequence continues at coordinate 15,718,459 of NC_134195.1, read as the reverse complement.
AGAGGAGTGTCAGTCTCTTTTTCGTGCTTCCTCTGAGTATGCTACCACAAGGGGATCCTTAAGGGACAGGCAGGAATCAAGACCAGAAGCACAGGTAGGTTTATAGGTTTAACTATTTAAAGCAGAGAGATGAGCAGAGAGTTGTGAGGAAACTACTATGTCAGAGGGAGAAAGAAGCAACACAGGTTCCACCATATCATTCTGATCTGCTTGAAGACAAGGAATACAACTCGGTAGATGTTCATTTAGAGGGAGTGTGTGGATGAGAAGCTTCCTGTCATCTTCTGTTGTGCTGCTTTTGATTAAAGTTGAAAAATGTGTCCCCAGAATGGGAGTTTCTTCTTGTTGGTGAATTTCCTTTCTCTAGGCAAAGAGAGAGTTACTGCACATTTAGCAAAGGAGAAGTTACATTTCACTGCCTTTGCATTATTTGATACTTACTTACATTTGTTATAAGTAAAGAAGATAAGATACCACCAGTCATTTCTTAGATATCTGTAAGTCAACAATACCTCAGTTGGTATATGTGAAGAGTGGGTTGGTTGGTTGTTTTCTTACTTAAAGCCCACACTCTTTGACTCATGGAGGCGAATAAGTCTTTTACCAATCAGGATGCCTATTTTTTCCCCCTAAATACAAAGGAAGCCTGAGGTCAGATTTAGTTATTTAGCTTTCAAATACCTAAATTAGGGAAAAAGTTTATTTCATTTGCATATCTCTGATACTCCTCCAGCTGGTCTGTGTCCATTTCCTGGTGTGAGATCTATCTCTAGCTGGCTTTCTTCTTCTGAACACCTCCCTCCTCCCAAACTGTCCAGGCTATAAACAGTTGAAATAGCATCATTTGCACATCTGATATTCTGACTTCTGGGCTACTGATGCTGAGGGAACATCGCAGAACTGCCCACATGCATTTACCCATTGTTTAGTCAGTGATTTTCTATTTATAGTTCAAAAAATTTGAAAATTTAATTGCTATGGAATGTGTTGCTATGTATGAAATTCTTGAATTTAGCAGTGGGGAGAGCTTATTATTAAAACGTTCAAAAGCAAGAACTTGATATAAAACTGAATCAATGGGGAAAAGTATGTAAACACTGTAAAAGATGCAGATTTAAAGATGTATTTAAAGGTGCTAAGATTGCATTTAAAGTGGTACATTTTCTCAGAGAGACTTCATGAACCTGTCTGCTCAAACTAAAGTTAATTACAATAGTCCAGTCATTGTGAGCAATAAAATTGAGCATCAAAGAATAAACGAATACTTTTAGCCTATGTCTGGGTATTGTCAAGAGCTGTCAAAGGTTTTTGGGATAGCTGGAGAGAGTGGGTCATCACATTCAAAACAAAACAGAATTGTTATGAGACAGAGATTTTCTTTCTCAGGTAAAGACTAAGATAACTGTGTAAATATAATGACAGAGCATCAGTCTTAGTTGCTTGTTGTTATATCATCTATAAAATCAGAGACTGTTGTGATAATTCTGAGAAACGGGCCAATTAACTAAGCTTAAACTGAGTAACATTAAAACTAGGGTCATTATAGTACCATTAGATTTAAGTTACCTGTGAGTCTGTGGACTGTTTTAGACTTCAGGAAAATATTCTTAGAAGGACTGCCAGATTCCCTTAATATTTTTTTTTTTAAATTTTATATTTATGGGGAAATAGTTGTCACAAATATGGAGATAAAATGACACTTCAAAAAAGAAAAATATATGTAGATAAGGTCTACATTTTATCTTAGAATTTGACTACTAGTTTTTTAACATGTGTGCCCATGCTTCCTGATGCAAAGGAAGTGCAGTATTTTCAGTTGTTTTTTTGAGAGCAATTGCCTATTACAGAGATAGTCTAAACATGATCTGTAAATGGACAAGGGAGAACAGTGTGGTTTACTAGAATATATAAAGTCTAAACTATAATCTAGTCATCTACAATTAAAATCAGTCTGGCAATGACAATTAGAAGAGCTGTAAGACAAACTAAAGGAGAAACGGATAAACACATAGGTACCAAGATAAACTTGGGAAACCTCGTTCACAAATAGCACTTTCTTCATGCATTTTTATGCTTTAAAGCTGAAGGCTATTTTTGTGCTATGGAGAGAGAGTAAATGTAATCCTGGTGTTTACCAGTAAGCTGAGGTGAGTTTTGTTTCTTCCTGTAGCAGGAATTAATCTATAAAGGCTGCCGAAATAAAGAAATGCAAGTTTAAAATAACTGAGAAGGGAAGCTGTGTTAGCCTTACTGGATTTTCACTGTCCAGCCATTCTTTAAATCCTTCCTTATTTCTTATATCCTAGGTTTAATCACCTACTACTGTTGCAGAATTGGAATGGCTGTCAAAGTCTACGTGAGCAGTGAAATCTCCAGTAAAAGTGCCCCTGTCATGTGGAGAGATTTAAGACATTACCATAGCTTGGAATAAAGATTGCCCTAAACTTCAACATCTGATTCCTCAACGGGTGTGTATGAAAAGTTGCAGTATTGCCAGGTTTCCCCTGCAGCAAGTGTCCAGATGGAGACTTTCACAGTTTAGCTGGAGTGTTTCACATGTTCCTTATTCATAAGGAATTTTCCTTTGCTTCCATATTCCTGAATTTCTCCTTTTCAGACATATATTCAGATAGCCAACCACTGGTATTTATTTCCAATTTATAGAAATAATCACTGTATTTGCACAGAATTGAGGCCTGTGTTTGCAGCTGTTATCATGAATTGCACTTACAGGGAGTGGTTTGGCTGTAATGAGTCAAAGCATTAATGAGAAAGAGTTATTGGGTGTGATTAAGATTGCAGAATCTGCCAGTAGCAAGTGTTAAAGCCTGATTTCATTTACACCATTGATTTTGGTCAAAAGTGAAGTCTAAAATCTGATGGTTTTTTCTTTAAATGGTATGAGAAAATTTTCTGAAATACAAGATGGAAACTCAGTGCCATGATCCTTAGGATCTTTATTGCTAAAAACTAATTTATTTCTGAAAATACAATATAAATAAATGCACATACTTAGAGAGAATGTGTTTGTATGCATGGGTATAGACACATTGTTTGTGATGATAGTCCATACTTTATCAGTTATCTGGAACTTAGGAATAACATGCAGATGGACCCTGAAAGCCATATAAGTTTGTGGAACATATTTGTCAGCTTATTGCAGAAGTGTTTCTACAGTCTTAATAGGCACTATACTGTGGCAAAATGCATAGTGTGATTTTTCAGAAATGATAGGTTTGCTTGATGTATTAGCAAGCTAATAGGAATACTCGATGGCCTCACCCTTGCTCCTGTAATTTGTTTTGAAATGGTATTTTTCACACAAAGTGCTTCTCTGTGTTGATCAACTTAATGAAAATAAGAATAAATCATATGAAGTACCTTGGTACTTTAAGAGAGATACAGAAACAAATACACAAGCAGTGAATTAATTACCCCCACAAAATGAGTGCAGCTATAAATGCCATAAAATCAACTCTGCTGGCCTTTGAGGGAAGAGAAGTATTTCAGCTAATACAGCCTTGGAACCTATGCAAATCACCTGAAATAACTTTCTTAACACTATTCAGGTTTGAGTTTTAAATTGCAGTGTCTGAATATAGTCCTGACAGAAGACACTGTTGGTAAATATTGGTATTTAGTCTATCTAAAATGGATAGACTATTTACCAATAGTCTATCCATTGAAATATTATTTGAAGTATAAACTACAGTTTTGAATTACTCATAGGAAAGAATAAATAATAGTCAAATGGCTCTTAAAAAAATTTTGAATGTTTATATTTTAACATATTTGCATATTTGAATTTTTATATTTGAATATATGTAATATGTGTTTACAGAAATATTTAAAACCCAAGGGCTTTGTAGTGATTTTTTTTCTTCTTTTATTCTGAAGTACTTGCCTTAGCTTTTCTCCCCAAAATGTATACTTTAGTGGTATATAGGTTTAAAGACAATTCTATTTTTGTAGCAGTGATCTGCAAAGAAAAAATATTGCTAATAATTTTTATGACAGAAATCAATACACTATGATCAAGGTATTTATTCTCACAATATTATGATTTTTCTTTTATTCTAATCTTGAAAAACAGCATTACAGGTGATTTAATAAGTAACTTTTTTCCACAATTTGTGATTCATAAGCATGCTTTTTTTTTCTTCATTTACTGAAGAGCACTATATATTTTTCCTAACAGGAAAAACTTCTGCTGTAACTAAAATGACATCATGCTGCCTCCTGTGGGGGAATTCTGAAGCCTTCTCAAAAATACGACACAGTGGTAAGTACTAAAAGTATGTTCAGAACAGCTCTGTTTCCTGTAAAAATATATAAAAGAAATGAGAGCAAGTTGGTTGCTGGTGTTCTTAAATGTGTTTGAAATATATCTTTGCAATAGATACATCCAGTTAAAATGCTTGTTTGCCTTGTGTTCATACAATGAGACATGGAATACAATCCATTGTAAACATTAGTGCTGTTTACATGCTTGTTCATGATAAACATGAATTTTTGTTATTTTCCAGTTCTGTAAATTTTGACTGACAGCAGTAAGTTTGTAGTTAAAAGACATGGGATTAAACCTGGCTATCATGACGCTGCTACTCAGTAAGGTTTGGGGCTTCCAGGCTACACTGTACCAGATAAAGCTGACAGTCTTCAGTCAGATTGGGTTCCAAAGTTCTTATGGGGCCATATAAATAAAGGGGCTTGATTGCTGTTTCATATTGTTACATAAAGACCTATCTTTTCCTCTCATTTTGTTAGCAAAATATGAGATAACATACTTTAATACATAGTGTACATACAGACACACACACAGATAGATACATGTATATGTACATCTATACACACATATATGAACACATGATATCAATGTGAAACATGACAAGGGTTTAGTTTATAAATCTATGCATGGAAAATATCCTATTTATAAAACACCTTAGATTAATCTAATTACCATTCTTTCATACTGTGCCTGGCACACTGATGAATGAGAAGGGAAAGACATGTACAAATGACCAGAAAAGTTTCTCTGATGCATAGTTCTTTCTTCTCACTTTATATGATCTATGAACTTTGAAGCAGAAGTGACTTTTTCTGTAATCATTGTGCTAGCTGCAGTACAATGACGTTTCAATTTAATGTTATCATTGGGTCCTAAATTCAAGGAGAAGGAATAGTAATATATCTGATGTGATAATAAAGCTTTGAATAAGCAATAATTCAAAGTATGACAGGTTAGTTATGAGATCCGAGGGTACCATTATGTGAAGTGTAAAAATCAGACAAAGAAAATAACAGCTTTGAAAACTCCTGTGATTTTTGCATCACTGAACCATGTTTATTCTAATTTGTAGCAATTTAAATGTAATTGAATAAAACCCACTTTATGAACAGGAGCCTGTTTAATATTTTAGCATCCGTGCTGATCATGGTCATAGCTGAACTCTTACTGGTTACTATAGCGAGTAGTACACATATGCATGAATACCATACATAGGGTTCAATTCTTACTCTCCTTAGAGAACTCCTGACATTTTTTCAGGAAAGAGGCAAGTAACTGATATAAAGGTTACAAGGCTGATATAAAGAATACAAAGCTGAAGTCAAAGTCGAACTAACAATTTGTGGTAGCTTTACATTGTCTTGCACTAGAATTAGCCACAGCCATGTTCCAAAAAAGGAGGGAAAGTCTCATCTCAAGATCTATTGCAGCACTGAGATAAACCACAGAAGCTGGGGAAAGGAGTCTGAAGGGAAAACTGAGGGGTGGTGCGATTTTAGTTTTCACTGTTTTCTCAGCATTTTGTTTGTTCTTCATAATGCACAGAGGGAAAGTCAGGGAAAAGGAGAAGAAAGGAAAGCAAACAACGTTAAAACAGAAAAGTGAGATAGAGCTGATTGATGTCTGGCTTTTAACTCCCACTGCAAGTTAGTGGACATCAGAAGCCAGCTGTGCCTTTTGAAAATTTCCTTGTTCATGTGAAGTGATAATTGGACTATACATAAAAAAACGCCAGGAGAGTAGAAAATGAATTTGTAAATCTACGTCAAATTTATTTCAGCTTCTCTACTTGCTAATTTCCTGAAGTATATGTAGCCACAAACATGCATGTTCAACTGCCAACCCCAAGGTATTAAAAAAATATGCAACAGAAACATGACAGTGTATGTTAAGGCATTTGTTATTTTGTCTGGAAAAATGTTACATTCTTATGAGAAGTTTTTCAAGACACAAACTGAAATCGATCTGAAGGCTTTCAGTAAGATGTACAACTCAAGCCAAACTAACTTTGAAGATATATTTGCAGCAGACCATAGGGAACCATTTGGATGAACAGAACTCTGAGAGCGGTGTGTATATCAATGTTGGTTCAAAAAATAACTAGATACGGTAGCTCGGGCAGATGGTAACTGTGACTTTTGCTATATTGTACTCGTACATTTAAGAGAAATACAGAAAGAAATCCCCACGCCTTGATCACTTTTACTTTTTCCTTGCTATCATTCTCATCTAGAACTCCAGCTAAAACTCTTCAACATAAACCAATGATCTTTCTCAAGAAGAGAAAAATGCAATTTATGTTTAGAGTATGTAAAAAGACTGGCAGTGCACAATATAGTAATAAAAATGAAAGCACACAAATGGCTCATGCTTTGTCCTCAGATTTTGATGGTACATCACAGGTGTAAGCTAGTTTAAATGGTGGGATTTCATTCTAAAATCCCACCTGACAGCTGAGTGTGCAGATGGAGCCCTGTGGTAGTTCGTGGGGTGCTGTGTAGTTTCTTTGATGTAGCCACATACTGTCAGATTCTTGATCATGTTCTCAGACTCTGATCAAGCCTTCTGTCTTGTATCATTTATGATAACAAATGTGAAGGAATAATAAAGCCTTCATATTAGAAGGCAGGAATAAATCGTTCCAGCTCCAGTCTTGGGAGTTTTAGGAAATGGTTCAGCTCTTAATACTCTGAGGAAAATCAGGGCACAATATAGCTCTCATTCTTAGAGCTGTCAGCCCTCCTCAGCCTACTTTTCAGCTCTTGGGATTTGGTGTTGTTGATCAGAATCTTTGCTTTTGCTCCTCTTGTCAGGTTTTAAGGCTGTAAATGGAAGTGCACTCAGCTGAGTGGTCCAACTTCTGGTTAAGCAGGGCCTTCAACTCTTGTTTCTAGTTTTCTTTTGGGGTTCTCACTGTATTTTACACTCTTAGATGGAAGAAAAATACTCCCCACATTTTTTCTCTCTTGGTGAAGTATTAACATAATTATAGCATGGAAATCCATCATTTAAGTAGGCTTCTAAGACCTGTACTATGATATAGAGGCTGTGCTGGCATTGTCTATAGTGTACACTCTTCCCACCAATTGTCTTCATTTTGAAACAGAAAGAAGGAAAGAACTCAATTTTAAGTTATTCCCTTTATAAAGATAGCAGGTGTGTTTTCCATACTGAAACATAATTGATAAGCAGGAGCGGCTAATGAAGTTATCAGCTGAACATCCCAGAACTGATGAACACGTTAATTAATTGAGGCTGATACTCAACATTTCAGTAGGTTTCCAAATTGGAAACTGCATCTTCTTCAAGAAATTCAGATAGTGTAAATTGTGTTGATCACCTACTGTCTGGAAATTTAACCAGGATTTAACCAGAGTATGTCTAAATGTGGTTGCAGGATGTTCCACATCTTTCTATGCATCTATAAATTTGTGTCCAGGGAGAGTATTCTGAAATCCTAAATCCCGTGCAGTTAAATGTGACTCCATTGATCTAGAAAAAATAAATTAGGTTGCATCAGCTGCTTTGCTCTGAGATGTTACTGGTAAATCTAACCTTAGCAAATTTGTTACACCGCTGATGTTGTGGTGTGTTTGCCATTAAAGGTAGAGACACGCAGCATTAGACCTGTGAGTACTGGAATCAAACCATTCAGATTCTTTTATGAATATAAAAGATTTCTTAACCTCCATTTGAATTAGAAGTGATGTATCCATTTTTTATTGCAATATTTAGTTATATGTTTCAATATGACTGACCTAAAGTACTTAAGTGAAGGTAAACTCTAATGATCTCCATCAATATGTGAATTTCTGAAGAACCCAAGTGAGAAATGGAAATATGATACATTTGCAAATATTATTCAAATATGAAAAACCAAACACTAAAACTTCCCAGGTTGTTAAATTTACTTTCAGGTGGCAATGTAATTGAAAAATTTTAACACTTTTACGTAAAATCATTAGATTTACTAAAGGTTTTTGGGAGATAGTTTAACAGTTTTTTAGTGATTTTTTTTTTTTGTTAAAGTACGATTTCAGTGGTCAGGGCCATTGGAAAATAAAAGTATGAGTCATGATTGCCTTAAATCGTTAAGAAGCATAAACTATTCTTATCTAAGTAACAATTCCATGAATACAATTTATTTTGCAGAAAATTAATTTGAACATTGCATTATGTAAAGCATTGTATAACAATAACAAAGAACTGTTAAAATTGTGTGATTTCAGTGTTGTGCAGACTGGATGGCTAACTGAATCATAACACCATGAGTAAGCAAGTGAAAGCGAAATAGGAAATAATCACACTGGGTTTTGCATAAGCAGCTCATTTGATTGATTAAAGGTGTTTTTTAAAGTTGAGTCACGTTCAATTCAAAGAACTGGAGTGCAAATTTTACTACTATCTGCAATGCTTGAACTTGAAAATGTTTTATCACTGTGACTCATATAATTTAAATCTACTGTACTGAACAAGTAGCAGTGTTATATCAGTTTCTACAGGGAACTTTTAACTCCTAAAAAAAAAAGAGTTCAAAAAACCTCAGTGTTGTTTTTTCTTAAGAACAACAGTAAAGCTTTTGAACATAAGGTTCCAGTGTAAATGAATGACATGTAAGCAGTTGTCCTCATCCTGTCAAGGTTCAAAATACATTGCATCTTCATTATTAACCACAAGACTGAGATATGTTATGTTCGTTTTGTTTGGACAACTCAGTAGTATGGCAAGGGAAGACCATCGTTTAGTAAATAGCCCTTTACCATATCTTTTAGTAAATATCCCTTTGCCTTCCCATTAGCCATTCAGCAGCTACCTTCCTCAGTATTTATATAAAAGGAATAGCTCTGTGTAAGACCAAAATCTTGTGTCCTCCTGGAGTCCCCATGACTTAATTTGAGCTCTGCACACTGCAGTTTTCAGTTTCTTTTAGAAACAACTGACAGAAGATGATACCAGGGGTCATCAACTCCAGTTTCTAGAACAGGAGACAACCATATCATGTAATCCTTTTTATACAGCTTATAATGTAGGTTATGAAACCAAGGGCTACATTGGTTACTGGTGGAAACCAGTAATGAGTGGTGTCCTTCTAGGGTCCATACTGGAACAATACTATTTAATAACTTAATCAATGACATACTGGGAATGAGTACACCCTCAGCAAGTCTGTGGCAGACACCAAGATGAGTGATGCAATTGATTCACTTGAGAGAAGGGATACCATCCAGGGGGACCTTGACGGGCTTGAGAAGTGGGTCCATGAGAACCTCATGAAGTTCAATAAGGCCAAGTGCAAGGTCCTGCACCTGGGTCACGGCAAACCCCAATATCAGTACAGGCTGCATGATGAGTGGATTGAGAGCAGCTTTGCAAAGAAGGACTTGGGACCACTGATGGATGAAAAAGTGATTATGGGCCAGCAATGTGCACTTGCAGCCCAGAAAGTGAATCGTATCCCAGGCTGCATAAAAAGAAGCGTGTCCAGCAGGTTGAGGAAGGTGGTTCTCCTCCTCTACTCTGCTCTTGTGAGACTCCACCTGGAGTACCATGTCCAGCTCTGGGGTCCCTAGCACAAGAAGGACATGGACCTGCTTGAGCAGGTCCAGAGGAGGGCCACGAAGATGATCAGGGAGCTGGAACACCTGCCCTGTAAAGAAAGGCTGAGAGAGTTGGGGTTGTACAGCCTAGAGAAGAGAAAGCTCCAGGGAGACCTTACTGCAGCCTTTCAATGTATAAAGGGCGCTTGTAAGAAATGTGGAGAGAGCCTTTTTACCAGGGCCTGTAGTGACAGGACAAGGGGCAATGGTTTTAAACTGAAAGAGGGTAGATTTAGAGTGGATATAAGGAAGAATTTTTTTATGATGAGGGTGGTGAGGCACTGGAACAGGTTGCCCGGAGAGGTTGCCCGGGATGCCCCATCCCTGGCAGTGTTCAAGGCCAGGTTGGATGGGGCTTGGAGCAACCTGGTCTAGTGGAAGGTGACCCTGCCCATGGCAGGGGGTTGGAACTAGATGATCTTTAAGGTCCCTTCCCACCCAAACTATTCTATGATTCTATGATTCATCTGTCTAATATCATGCAGTGATTATCTATGCATGCTTATAAAACATGCAAGATCATTGAAGAAAATGGCCTAGTACATACATAACTGATTAGTTTTAACATATCTGTAGCACTATAGGTAGCACTACAGGCAACTCAGCATTGGAATTGGAATCTGGGGATAAAACAGGTGGAAAATCAGTAATGATAGAATCACAAAGTTATTTTTATTTTTTTCTGAATTTTTAAGAAATTATATAAAGCTGAAACCCTTTTGGATAATGCTCTTGTACCTATTTTCAGCTAATTTTATGGATGTGTGCACTAGCTGTGGTGTGAGGTTGTTCATCAAACAGCAGATCTGAATTAACGTTTTTGGTTCTTTGAGACAGATTTGGGTTCTTAAAAACAGGCTTCTAGTACAGTTTTAGGAATAAAACTTCCAGCACCACTCCGGAGGGCCTGGATACCCTGTAAGTCCTATGTCATATCTGCTAGCTCTATGTAGAAGGGTTGCATACTTAGACTTATGTGCCTGTATTTCCATGTTCTGGGTATGTTTCTGGATTGCATTAACTAAAATGTCTAGATCCCTATTAATTTGCTAGACATCTAGCTGACAGGTAGACTACTTCATTTATCAAAAAAATATGTGTCTAGTACCTACAACTGAAAGTTGCTCCGAGTTTTTGTTCTGAGAGAACAAACATGTGTGAGATGCTGGACATCTGGGCAGGTACAGAAGTGTATTTTTGTGTGTCTAGAGAAAACTGTGGTTTCAGTGAGCTTTTCAGGTGCCTAGAATATTTACTGGGATTTTGAGTGTTACATCTAAAAGTTTACCTGGAAATTACTGTGGCTCTGGACCCCAGAGAGCATTAGAATGCAAAAGAGAGGGTCTCTCTGAGTTTATGCACTTCTGAGGCTAACTAGTATGTCACATGCAGGCTATTTGGATACCATTCTGAATATAAATCTTGCATTCAATACCCAGGATTTTTTGGATTTAACCTCAACCCTCTGGAAGTGCGTCTCATGGGAAGCAGAGGACTGAAGAGGTCTTCAGAGGTCTTTTAGTCTCCTAAGTGAAGTGAATGCTGACAATATGAGACACAGTTTTTCCATACTGCTAAGAATGAATTTGGGAATGCCAATGCTGCAGAGAAGGCCGCAGGAGAGCAAAATAGTCTGGGTTTTGTTTTTGAGAAGCTGACTGTGTGCTTCATTTGATTTAAGTACCTTTAAAAATCCTAGTATTGCATAGCTTGGGGAAACAATGCAGCACAGTGTCCAAAGAAGAGCAACGAAGCTGGTGAAGGGTCTAGAGGACAAGTCTTATGAGGAGCGGCTGAGGGAACTGGGGTGGTTTGGTCTGGAGAAAAGGAGGCTGAGGGGAGACCTTATCGCTCTTTACAACTGCCTGAAAGGAGGGTGTAGTGAGGTGAGTGTTAGGTTTACAGCTGGACTTGATAATCTTAAAGGTCTTTTCCAACCTAAATGATTTTATGATTCTATAGTTCTTTAATGATGAAAAATACTGAATTATTTCTGTTCTGTGCCAAATGCAAGTAATCCACCACAATTATGCTAATCACTGCCCTGAAAACAAATTGATACAGCTGTTGAGTGACTAGGGAAGATGATGGCATATTTCTTTCTTTTTTAAAAGAAAAAGATAAAGTGCTTTTGCCAGCATGAAGCCAAACTGCTTGTAAAAATGTCTTGGAATTGAAAATCGCTGTTTGTTTCAGAAGGTAAATGTGTGTGTTTGTATATGTGAATATAAAATACATTTAGCTTTAACTGCATGCCAATTTAGACCCAGATACCTGGTATTGCACATTTTAGAGCAGCACTTTGTTTTGATTTTCTATTGACATTGTGCACAAAATACATATATATGGCATTTTTCTATTGAATCTTAAATATGGAAGCTGAAAGTATCTAAAATACTCTTTCTACAAGGTTCATTATCAAAAAAATACGTTTCCTTTCATATATACTGCTTTGCATTCTGTTGTTCTTTCCCAAGGAAAAAGACAAAGAAAGGGAACACAACACAAATATGGTAATATTGTTATCCACTGCTTGAAAAAAAGTTCAGAATTATTTGTGTGTAGGTGAAAATACTCAGGTTAAGTAAAATTCAGATTCTGTCTGTTTTCGGGCATTATAGTCTCTACTTCTCCTGAGCAGGTATGAACCAAGACTGTTCCCTTTTTCACCTGGTTGCAGCTGCATTGATGGTGATGGAGATTTGCCCATCTGCACTCACAGCATGAACATGGATTTAAAGCTTACACAACTATTCACAGAATGTTAGCAAAACCAGCTTAAATTTTTATGTTTTAATATGACTTTAGCAAATAACTGTTAAAATGCTTCGTTACAATCTTAAAAATCTGCAATTTTTGTTGGTGTAAGAAATTAATAATCTGCAAGCAAATATCTATTAAAATTGTGTTTTAGCTCTCCATGCTGGAAGCAAAACTCTTTTATCTGGAACTAAATCACGCATTTAATTCTAATCTAGTTTGTAGTCAGTGGAGTTAATTGTACTGAAAAATTGTGTCGCTTCAATCATTTGAGGCTTTGTGCTTTGCTTTAAAGGTATGTAGGTGGTATTTCCTAGGCTATGTCATATCACTATGACTAATCTTATGGGTAGACATATGTCATGAATTTGGTTCATAAAAATAAGATGCAAATCCTTGAAAATTATTTATGAATAATGAGCAATCTAACTGTTACGCTGATTTGCAGTCTACGCTTACTTAAATAACGTTACTAAAATAGGATGTTAGATTAAAAGACATGTATTTGGACTGCTTGTAGATAGCCTTTAAGATTAATATCTTTTGCATATAAAAGTATAGTGCAGGAGTCCTTGCAAAGAGCATAACGGTCTTAATTATGAAATATTACAAAAATGTTTCAGTAATCTGAATTCCCTTCTTTCATTGTAGCAATTTCTAATTTAATTTTTTTTTTAATATAAAATACACAAAGCTCTGTGTAAAGCTCTAAAAACTCTTTTTCCATTTGTCATGCATCCCTCCAAAAAGGATACAGATATACATAGAATGACCTGAAATGTAAATCCAAGAAAAGGATGGAAAGAGCTCCCAGATATAACACATAAGTAGGCAAATGAAGCACACCTACTTTGTAACAAGTGGCATAACAAAAAAATAACTTTTACTGTAGCTAATTTCCAATTAAAGTTACCAGTAAATTTTCATTGCGTAGAAAAACACTTGCACCGTATTTATACATTATTAATTCAAGGAGTAAAAAAAGAGGTTTTTTTTAAAAGTGAAAGTTCTCTCCATATCCAGGTTTTCTTTCTGAAGCTGATCTTAATGCTATCCAAACTCATGTAATGGCATTTTTGTCCTTTTACACTGGGATGCTTTTGTCAAGGTGAGTGGATGCACATTGCAAAAATTATTTGGGGAAATTAAGTTGCATGTACATACGAAATTCATGTTATTCTGATCCAACTACTTTGGTTCTATTGATTTTAGAGAATTAAAAAACCCCTAAACCTCAGATTCAAGACTTTTGACAGAATTATGAAGAACTATTAGGATAATTATTAAAATTGGGAAAGCTATAAATATAACAAAACTTCTAAAGAAATTTTTCTATTCTGCAATGCATGCTAATTAAAATCACATCACAGCACAAACTGATCATAAACTAACTTTAATTTAGCTATAATTTGGTTTTCAAAAGATTTATTTCAAATACTGTATTTCTATGTCATTTTGCTTTAAAAATGCAAGCTATCCTTGGGGTATTATAATTCTTTTATTTTTCATTTGAATGATAGTTGATTGGCTTGTTTCAATGACATTTTATTTTAAGAACTGTCTGATGTATTCTTGTAAGAAGATAACATATGTATTCAACAAATTGATTGGAAGGCTATTGTTTGTTAGCGAAAATATTCATGTGAATGTTGTGTCTGGTGATTATGGTACACCAATTGTGAGTGAAAAATACTATTTATTACATATGTCCCAATCTTTTCAATATATTTACTTTTAAAGGAAATAGTAGTTTATCTGGGTAACTGTGTTACATATTGAATTTTTTTTTTTTTTGTCTTGACATCAGAAGATACTTTTTTACTGTGAGGGTGTCTGAGCACTGGCACAGGTTGCCCAGAGATGTTGTGGAGTCTTCCTCCTTGGAGATACTCAAAAAAGGTCTAGACGTGATCCTGGGCAACTATTTTTAGGTGTCCCTGCTCGAGCAGAGGGGTTGGACCAGATGACCTCCAGAGGTCCCTTCCAACCTCAACCAATCTATGATCCTGTGATCTTAATTTAAGAGCAATTCAATTTTTCTTCCCGTGGATTTAAAGTAACAGTATGTCCCTTTCACTTTCGTTGCCTGGAAGTATCAAGAAGGAGGGAAAAACAAACAAACAAAAAGTTATATTAAGTTCATATAATGATGATTAGTCACTTGAAAAGTTAGGGGATAGATAATTAAAGACTGAGAGCCTCTATTGTTACTACAGTTCTGTTTAAAGGAAGGTGGTTGCAAGAAAAATACTTTATTTGGCCAAATGAAATGGAAGTAAATATTTTACAGGCTACTGAAATAACTTTTATTTCAGATTTTTTATTAAGTGAAATAGAACTGATTGAGCGTAATGGTGTGAGGCTACAATACAAAGCTCAACCAATGCCAGAACTAGAATCTGTTTTCCATACACTTAGAAGCCATCACAACTGAAAACAAAAGTGTAAACAGTGAGGTAATAAGCTACATTAGGGTATAAGAAATTCAGCTCTGCTATTTTCAGCGTAAGCTGTAAATTAATTTGAAAGTAGAATTCATTAAAGAACATGTATCTGAAAGACAAAGCTTTTATTCTTGATAGTGCAGAAACTAAGTAATCTGAGTTTATTAGTTTACAAAGCAAAGCATTTTCAATAGATGAGGTTGACAAAGAAAATGAATGTCTTAGAATTTCCACTATGGAAATTGGAGCTGGGACAGAGCAATCTCAGCAATAACACTAAAAGATCGCTGTCTTGGCAGCTTCATTGTCTTTTAGAGTGTGGACTTTTCAGTGCTTTTAAATATTAGCATAGTATTAGTGAAACAGTGTTCTGAGCTTATTAACTTTGAAATACTATCACAATATGAGTTAATTTTTAAAAAAGGAGTTAAAGAGTTATCAAAACTTTTGTGCTTCTTATGATTATGATGTTCTGGACTAAAACATCAGACTTTTTTTTTTTTTTTCTTTCAAATGACCTGTAGTTAAAAACAAATTGGGGTTAATTTGGTGCAGAGATTTTTTGTGAAAAATTATCTCATGGAGAATTTACTTTAAATCCTTAGCTGAACAATTTTTACCTATGGTTGTTCATGGTTTAGCATTTGAAATGTATTGGCAGGAAATCAGCAAAATCAGGAAAAAAAAACCCGAAGTAACTCAGAGTTTCTGGTAGTGCTCAGCTTTTTGTTTGAAATAGGAAATATGTAATCAATATTGCCAGATTATGACAAGGACACTTAGAGTTTTTAGTATCAGCAGTGTAAATCTGATGTCCAGAAATACAACTATCTTGGTGCAAGAATTTAGGAAAGGTAATTGTTACAAACATGCTGAAATTGTTACAAGATTTCAATATGCCAGGAAATCAGAGGCAGAGAAATAATGAATCAGAACTCCTGGATGGTTATCTCCCGTGCACGTGGGAAACAATATTAAATTCCAAAAAGAAAGTGGTTAGCAACTTGCCAAGGTGATACTTATATCATCCTTTTGGGGGGCAGACTTCAAGGAGAGTAGCAGCTGTCTAAACAAAAGCAAAAAGGGTATTTGATTTTCTTGTTCTAGGAATCAGTAAAAATACTCCTGATAAAATACATGTGCACTTTCCCACCACTTTACAAATAAATAATTATATACAGCAGCAAGCAAGACCTTTAGATGATGGGTCTTTCTCTTTCATGCCAAAGAAGGCATTATGGAAGGAATTATTTTGAAGAATAAAAGTGTAAGTCAGATCAGACAGGAATTACTGACATATCTCCAATATGAGATAGAATAATCTTCTCCTCTGTCAAAGGGATTTAATTGTCTGCCCTGACCTCCATCTGTTCTATTAATTGACTGCATTAGTTTGTGGTAGATATTTTTGGTTGGTATTATGTTTTATTAGTAAGATTTCTTAAGATGATACAATAGAAGCACACAGGAAGCCATTACTCCTGCCATGTGACAAGGTGTATTTTTTCAATCCTGACCTAAATCAGTTGACCGAGGGCAGGAAAAAATAGATCAGTTCTTCCCAGTTAATGTTGCAGCTGCAAATTGTCTTCTATTCTAATTTTTCTGCAATATCATCCCATATGGATATGATAAAAGGAAAAAAAAAACCAAAATCCTTTAAAAAATAAATGAAATAAATTCCCTTTACAAAATAAAAATCAATTTGACATTGATTGAATTGATGGGCATGTATCTTTCTCTAAATATCTTACATAGATGTATAAAGAGACAAAGGGAAGCTAGAAAGAAATGACCAGGGAGAAGATTGTAGGAAAGAACTATGATTTGGAAAAAAGAAGAAGCTAGTGGTGTGCACTCTGTGAGAAAGATTTGAGAATTCGACGGGATTGAGAAGGCCATGTGCAAAAGAGGAGGAGGATGGAAGATAGAGGACACATTTTCAAGCAGGGGAGAACAAGAATAAGACAGGCCTTGGAAAGGTACTGAGGCATAATGTTTTGTCACGAAATCATATTGGTAAAAATTGTTTCCCCTCATTATGAGAGGTGCTAGTGTATTTGCTTACTTTCTCCTGTTCTTTTTTCAACTTTGATCAGAAATTTATACCATGTATGAATCCATAGTGCAGTTAGTGTGAGTATTGCTGTGTCTATGTATTACGCAGTGAAAGAAATTTTTGAAAACTCGTATGATTCATTTCTCTATCTGTTTGCAATTTTTGGAAGTGCCCATGTCGTTTTGCAGTCCTGTGAAAACAGGTAGAGTGTGCTAAATTATATGATAATAACAGTGTTGCATGCGTCCTGTTAGAAAGTCATTCATGAACTGCATTCATAGCATGAAAACAGTCATGGGAAACGTGTTTTCTGTCAAGTTGAGAGACAGAAGCAAAATAGCCATACATTTCTAACATAATACTGTTTCTCCACAAACCTATCAGTTCTATGTTAGTAAAGACTAATGTTAGGTGTAGATGGTGAAAATGGATAAACTTGTTCACTGAGATACGATTTTGCTTCAAGGAAGATACCATGCAGCAGAGTTTTCAAAATAACACAGAGATGGCTATGGGAATAATAATAATAAATTGGAGGATAAAAAGAGTAGAATGGTAAGTGAGCAAATACCTGAAGTTTAGTCTAAACTCTGTCTACTGAATTTCTTACCAATGGGTGCTGCATCATCTTTAATCAACCATCAGCAGAACTAATGAAAGAACAGACAAAAAATATTAGAAACTTATAGCAGAATATGCTCTTCCTGATTTTAGTCATGAGGACTGGGCTCATGTATGAAACTAACAGGAAGGTTACAAGTTTCTTAACTTTGTGTGTCATGGTTATAGAGATAATTCTGTATATATTGGTAAGAGGTGAGAGAAGGAATCGTCTTGCTGTACTTCAACTATTGGACAGTTAGCTGTCTAATCTATGCTAATGACGTGGGTTCCTTAAATATAATCTTCAGGATGTTTTCATGGTGGCTGGCTTCAACTAACAATGTCAAATACCTATGTTACAGTGGGAAGAATTGCTGCCTGAAGTGTATGCTTCTGGTTTAGACAGAATATCTAACTTTTTCACACAAAATTAGTGCGACAAACGTGAGCTTTAGTGATGGGTCCAAAGTGGAGAAGGTACCTTTTCATTATGCTAGGCAAAGATAGAAACTTTCCAAAAATGGGAGTGGAAGGGTGAGCAGGAAGAGAAATGACAATTTCTGCATTTGTTATTGACTTTCCTTTTCTAATTGGATACCAGTTCTATACACTACAAAGCAAATACGATGTACTACGTTAGAGTCCTGAAAAGCCTTTGATGCAAGAAAATACAGTTAAGTAAGTGTGAGATGGCTTTGAAGTTATGCATGTAGTAGAATGATAGGGGCTGTCATGCAGATCATTTTGAGGAATTTATTTTCTTTTTTTCACCCAAGAGAAAAGCATTCACTTAGTAATTCTGAGATTTCTTTTGGAATTGTTAAAAAAACATGAAAGATGATCTGATTTTTATCATTTGGGGAGGGTGTGGTTGGAAATGGAGGACCCTTTTAACTGAATAGAAATTTACCTACACAACATTTGATTTTTATACCCTTTTCTTTTCCCATCCCACCCTAGTTTTCTGTTCTTTTCCTGCTGCCCTTTTTGGCAACAAATAGATTAATCTGTAACAACAGTGATTAAAAAAACAACCCAGAACTCAAGTAACTGATAGTGAGACATCTTTTTCAAGCTTGTGTGTGTATGGAATTATTCTCTGTAGTATATCTTCTTGCTACTTTGTGTAACAATTTTAGAATTTGCATTTCCAAAGGAATGGAATTCCAGAAGTCTGCTTCTTACATTTCTAGATCATGTTGTTGGATTCTGCTTAATATTTATTCAGCTTTTATTGTTGTTTTACAAATTAATCCCACTTTTGCTGTTCTTGTTGTGTACATCCTCACATATTATATATCTGATGTAAGATGACAGCCATATTTCATTAATTTTTGGGGGGAACATAACCTCATTTTCTGTATTTAAGCAAAAAATGTACACTACGTAAAAGCAGGCACAGTTAACCTTGGACTTCAGGCATCCATCAGTGGGGAGGAAAGACATGTCTGGTTCTGCCCATGAGGGTATGTCTCTTAGTAAATAAAATGGTCCAGGTCCTGTTCTTTGCCCCTGTGGCCACATAGTATAGCACAGTTTGCATCTCTCTAGTGATAATCTTTGTTATGAAAAAAAAAAGAAAAAAGAAAAATAAGAAAAATATTTGCCTTATTTGTACTGTCTGTGGAGGAGAACCTCCGGCTTGTCCTATTCCCTGGTCATGACTGTGCCTTGGCTAGAAGGTATGAATACTGTGACAGGTCAGTGCTGGAGCCCATGCTCTAGCCCTACTCAGTTTACTGCTTAGACCCAACTTCCAGTGCTTACTGCACTGGCCTAAAACCAGACTAAGATCTGGATCCGTAATGGGACTTCTCGTCATGGTTTAGGCCCAGCTGGTAACAAAGCGCCACGAAGCCACTCGCTCACTCCCCCCTGCCCCTGGCCACGTTGGGATGAGGAGGAGGAAACATAAAGAAAAGCTCGTGGGTTGACGCAAGGACAGGAATTGTGGTCACGAGCAAAAACCAGACTCAACTTCAGGAAAAAACAAAATCAATTTAATTTACTACCAACCAAACCAAAACAAGGATACTGAGAAATAAACCCCAACCTTCGAACACCTTCCCCCCATCCCTCCCTCCTGCCTGGCTCAACCCCACTCCCAGTTCTCTCTTCCTCCTCCCCCCGGTGGCGCAGAATGGGGGCTGGGGTCAGTTAGAACAGTATATGACACAGACTCTCTTCTAGGCAGGCTTTTAAGCTCAGTATTTGGTGGGGAGAGGGGAAGGCAGTAGGCAGCATGAGAATGCTTGCCTTATTATTGTCTCCTAAGAGCTAGTGAGTGATTCAGGTGATCATACCCTTCATAACATTTTGTGGAGACTTGTCTTGCTGAGACAAGCTCTCTCTCCTCTCAAATATAAGGGGTTCAAGCCAGTATTTAGCAGGAGAAAACCCACTAAGTTAGAAGGAGAGCAGCACAAGAACAGAAGCTGGAGGACATTCTTCCCTTCTGCTGGTAAAGCTGTTGGCTTTCTAGCAAAGAAAGAAAACTTAAGGGGAAGAGTAAGTTGGAAAAAGTTCGATAATGTGATAGCAAAGATTATCCCCAGTCCCAGTTTGTATTTCGTGAAGTGATTCTCCTACAAACTGCATAAGGCTGGCTTGAAAATAAGAATACCTGTCCATGGGAGTTTCAGCTTTATGGGGCTGCAAAGTTACAGTTTTTCGTAGTCCAAAAGTGAGAATCTTGGAGCAAAAGTCTTTCCGTTTAGGATTGACAGTGCTGCACACAGTCCTTATAGCCATCCAACCTTATTTGAAATCTAATGTTTGTAACTTGAAAGAGGGTAAGTGTGGGTTTACACTTATTCAGGTTAATGAGGGTAGTCACTCAACTTTCTGATTTCCAGGATGAGTGCATACTTGTGACATTATCATATGAATGAAGGCGGTATCACCACCTTGTAACTGAACGAGGTAATGCAATGAAAATGTCATGCCTGTGTCTCTTTTGTAATTCGGTTCTTGGAATTTGTGTAATAGAGCAGCAATTGGGTTTTTTGGCCATATAATATGTTGGGGTGGGGGGGCTACATGCCCGGCTGGTTTAAATTGCTTTTCCCACTCTGTTTTTTGTTCTTGTAACATTTGTAATGTTTCCTCTTCTTAGACTGGAATGCCAACAGGAAGATTTCAAATTCTTATCGTTAAATAGCCTCAAGAGATCAAATTGCCTAACAATCAGTCCCTCAGACAGTTTCTCAGTTGGTACAGACAAGACTTCTAGTTTCTTCCATCCTTGAGGAGGGCTTAGTGGTGAAGAGAGAAAGGGAGGAATGAGATCTGTGAGTTTCCCTGTTTAATATTTAGACAAAACCTAATAGATTCCCTGAAGAATCTTCCTTTTCAGTCATTTGACCTTTCTTACTGGAGAGAAGTTAGACCCATTCCATGTTAGAAATGTTTATTTTTTATGTCTTGCAGTGGCAATAGATAATGAACTTTGATATTTTTGAAGGTTTGTTCAAAGTATAAAGGTCTACTCTGCAAACCTAAAAAAATGTATAAAGTAGTGATTTTTGTTTGTGTGTTTTATTTTTTTTAATATCCATAATTTTTTTACTCTAGGCATAGTATAATTTTTACTATACAGGAGCTTTTGCCTTACAGAAACTCAGGGCTGAACATCCTTTTTCAGATCATAACCTCTTTTGGAGTAACACATCTGAATTTAAGAAAACAGAGATGTAGAAAAGAAATAAAGAGAGACCCAGAGAGTGTTACATTTCTTTTACAAGGTCATATCAGAAGTAAAAGCTGGAAATGAAGTCAGCAGTTGTGCTAGACTGTACTGATGCTATTTTTTGTATATTTCTCTAAAATATGTATTTGAAGAGTAGTATTTTCTTAAGACTTGGCAGGCACAGTTAAACAAAGACTATCAAATAAATGTACCTTGTGATCATTGTCCTTTTTAGGCATTGGACTCTTTCTGAACAAAGAAGACTTAGTACCCTGTCACACTACCTTGCAATCAAAGTTAATTGCTGCTTTCTTATTTGAGAGTGTGTCATGACCACTCTTGTATTCTAGCTTCAGACATTTGAATGGCTACAGTGTCCATTCAGTCATAAGAAGATATCATGGATGGTCAAATTTTGATCTCAGTGGAACACACCTGACATTTGGGGATAATCAGTAATTTAAAGTTTACGTTTGTAAACAGCTTATGCCATGTTTTTCCCTCCTAATATTGACACCTCATATTTATTTGCAATCTTCATCAGTTTATCTCAGGCAGCAAAAAGTATCATGAAAATTGTCAAACCACTGAATTTTTTCCATGCTTCTTATGTGCAATACCTGTTGAAATTAGAGTTCAAAGTCAGTGAGATAAGTACAACTGTCTTAACAGAGCATTTCCAGTTAGTCTTGGGTCCTCCTGGCCATAATTTTTTTTAGCATTTTAAATATAGGAAAAAAATAATGGAAACTGTGTCTGTGTTTGTTCAACAACAGCTTTTTACAATTAGAGCCAAACACCTGATTTGTTACAGAATTCTTAAGAAGTGTATTCCTTAGTTTTTTCTTGAAAAGGAGTGATGATCGCACTTTTTCTTTCCCTCCACTTGCTTTTCAAATTGTTTTCATTATTGAGAGAATTGCAGCTTTCAAAAACAATGTAGGGACCACACAGCCTTTTCTTATAATCCCATTGTTCTTTTTGATAGTGTATGAGACTGAGAAATTCAGAATAAGAGTGGTAGCTGCAGGCAAGAAGCAATGATAGGAAATAAATGTGTGTCCATTTTCTGAAAAGTAAGTGGTGATTGTAGTTTCTAACCTGAGGGACCTACTGACATTGTCCGAGCCTATCTGAGAGACTCACTGGAGAAATATATAGGAGGGTAAATGCAGCATGTTATTTGAAAGAAAATAAAGCTGGTTAATTTAATGTTAGCATATAATTTGTATTGCTTTTCAGGCTTTATTTCCATATTTTAAAAAAATTATATAAATTAACTACTTTTGTCCTGTTATTTTTAACCATATATCTTAAGACCAACTTCAAGATTCATAGGAGCATAGTGATGTTTGTGTAGTTGGCATTTATTTTTGCTTTAAAAAAGGATACGTCATTAAATTTGTGTCACTGATATCTTACTTTTCATTTCTATTTTTTAAATCTTCAAGAAGTTATTAACTGTGAATTAATGAGATACATTAGAATGTGATGTAAAAAACAAATGACAGTATTCTGAATCACTAAAAGCCCCTCCAATCCCTATTACCTGCTGAGTTGCTGTGGCTGAACAGCAGTGTACTACCACAGAAATCATACTTATGACATATATGACATGTAAATTGGTTAATCCATTAATAATGTAGATATGTAGTTCAGCCACTTATCCCTAGTGAAGTTTATAATGCTAAGTTAGGGTTATTGTACGTCTATCTGGATTTGGTTTTTGTTTGTTTGGGGATTTTTGTTGGTTTTGTTTCTTTTTTTAATAATTATTTAATAATACATTGTTGAAATCTATTCTTACTGGGAAAATGCTTACAAAAATCCAACAAAATAAACATACAGCTTCTATCAGGAAAAAGAGTTTCTCATAAGATTCTACTACGTGTTAATTTGAAGCCAGGCATTGTTATAGTTACAGTTTTGAGATTTAAAAATATCTGTGATTGGCCACTTTCAGTTAATAACCTTCCCACCAATCTTCTAAGTAATCCAGTCCAAAAACTGCACATTAGTTCAAGATTGATGTTCCTTTGTGTTGTTCACTATGACTTTGTCTGACTTTTCTGAATGACTTTATGTAGCATTGAGGAAGAATGAAGCTTAGCTCATTTCAATGTATCAAGAAAATAGCCCTAGAAACTGGGAAAAAAATCCTAAAGAAATTATAACTGTTTTTTTATTTGAAAGATTGTAGATGAAAATAGTATGCATTTACTGATATTTGGAAAAAGTGTTCTTTTGTTACTGAGCAAACATTTTGAATACAGTGATGATTAAGAGATTGCAGTGCTGAATTTGAGGTAGAGGAGCATTTAAACCTGCTTTGGGAAGAGCTTTTACAGAAAACAACTGCATGATTAGTTTTCTGCTAAAGTCCCAATTTATATATATGTATTGCTAAAGTTAATACTGTAGGCATATTCACAAATTACTATGCCTTGGGTAGTTCTCATTTACAGTCTCCTGCCACTACATTAATTTATTATAGTTTTATGTATGTTTAAAACAAGATAATATTTTTTAATTACTTCTATTAAAAAAACCCTCAACAAACAACCACCCACCATCCCACCCCCCAAAAAAACCAAACAAAAAAACCCACCGTAAAACCACTTTACTTCATAATTTTCAAAATTATATCTTTCAAGGGGAGGAAGTGAAGGGAAAGAAGAAAAGCCACAACACATATTCTTGGTAAATGAAATATTTTTGAAATCCGCATATTCTGTGAAATGCATTAAAGACTGTACAAAATATCACTACGAGGAGAATATGAAGTTTTATTGATTACATTATTTGTTATTTTTGTTCTGGTGACTAGCCAGTGTCTCTTAGGGTTCAGCTAATCAAGCTGACTGTACGCTTTCAGAGTGTATGTCTGAAGAGGGCAATGTGGGTGTTTAACTCTGATTCTGTATTGAGATGAGACCTATGTACACATCAAAACCCTTGGACCAGGGCATTTGAGCAGAAGGGAGGGATGGAGACTGAAGGTGGTCAGCGACTGAAAGCAGAGGTGCACAGTAGTGCACTAGTTGGTTTAGATAAAGCCTGAGAAACCCTAGGAAATCTGTGCAGTCCTCAGTCTCCTGTGCTCATATAGTTTATATTTGTGTTTGGTTTTCTTGTAACTGTCCATGACCTGGACAAGCAGGTCCAAAAAACTGGATATCACTTTAGAGTTTGCTATTCTACCCTGGAGAAAGGAGGACTTTTAAGCCATGTCTCATGTTTCCCCAGCAGGTACAGAATTAGTATAGAGCTACTGACATACTCATCTGCTCAAGTTGAAAAAGTACTAACTGCAGATCCTGGAAACCATCAGGTTAGCCCTGAAGGCCTCATTCATAGACTATTTGAGCATCTCGAAGTGTGGCTTGGGGCATAGATTTATAATAGAGTACAAGTGGTGGTTCTAGTAGATGCACATCTGTGTTAACTTCAATCTGCATTTACTTCAAAGGCCATTAATGTCTCATTAGCCTCAAATTATACTCCTCTGCCAATAAAGAAGTCATGTATGAATGTATGTGATTTCAGATCTTCTTTGACTTCTCTTTGTGTGTTGTGTTGCCAGAAGTTGCCATTTTAAACTGAATATTTTGATTTGGATTGATTGTTTTTGATTGTTTGAGTGGGTGATGCTTCCAACTAGCAAGTTTTTGCAAGAAAGTTTGTACACGTTCTTCTGAAACTTAAGCAGTTAAAAAAAAAGTCATGGAAAAAATACACCACTATTAGTGATAATAAATACACATGGCAAGTACATTTCTTCCTGTAGAGTCAATATGTAAAGGTGTATTAAATAGCTGACCGGATACATATAGATGTGCATCAAACTGCACATTGTTTTGGTATAATATCTAAAAGCATTCTAAAATGCATACAGTTTTCTGTATAAGATTAATCTCTCATTGCAATCTGTGACTCTCTGTTTACATCTTCCAGCCTTTTTAACAATGCACATAGCAAAATCAGCTAGTTCATGAATGTATAGCTAGCATGCCTTCTTCCTTATCTCTTGACACTCTTACTGAAAATTATTCCAATGTATCTTTGTGTATAAAAGTGTATGTATTTCATGTGTGAAGCTAACCTTATGAAAATGGTAATTTCTCTAGTAATAAATCAATAAATTGAAAAGTGGGATATTTTCTGCCTAATACTGCTTGCAAAATAATTTTCTTCATGAGACTTCTGTTTAAAGACTGACTGTATACAGTGGTCATACATGATTTATTACTTATGTAAACTTTTTGGAAAGACCTGTTTAACAAGAAATTATTAAAAACTTTGCTTCTGGTGACACGACTAAGAGTAACTTTTAATAACCAGAACGTATTACAATAAATAGTGGTTTTATTCTGACTTATCATCATAGAATTGCTCTTTTTAATGGTATATACCTTGCCTGTGTTAATGCACTTGTCACTCTCTGCTGTTTGTTTATGCCTTTGCACCGGTTGGCAAAGGTTGCAGGTCTCTTATAGGTCAGGTAGTGGGGCTAAGAGAGCTGGCTATATTCTGTGTGTTACCCAATGGTTTGTTTCCTTATGGATTCAAGAGCCTTAAAATCTAAATGTCTATGTGTGCATGAATCCGAAATGCAAACTTTGTGTATGCTCCTGTTAAGGTACAGGGGAAAATAAAACTCATTGTATGAGTGGATTTAATACCCACAAAACTAACTTTTGTTGGTCTTACTTCCTTGATAAGGAATCAGATAGCAAATTCAGTTCCAGGTCTATAATGAATGTTTCACTTTCCCTGTCCTTTCACCTTATTCAAAATAACGGCATATAACCAGTTATTTGATCCAAAGACACCGTGTAATTAGTACGGGTAAATATTATTTAAGTCACTGTTTTGACAGTTGTATAGTATCTCCAGTGTGTGTATCAACTGGGGATTTCCACTTTCCTTCATGTTGTCATTTTTCATTCTCTCCATGCTGGTAATGTGTTTACTGTTGTTTATTTGTCATTCCCATTTTCTTTTCTTCTTTTCTTTCCTCATTTTTTCATTTGCTGTTTGCCCAGAAATTTTTCTATTTTTCATCATACGGATCGCTGTCTTTCCTTCCACCTTATCAATTTTCTCAATGCTTTATTCCAAATTTCTTTTTCTTATAATGTTACTACAAACTTCGGCAGTGAGGGTATCAAGGGAATGGGATCTGTTGCTCTTCCTTGAGCACAGATTAAATCCTCAGTTGGCTACGACTACAAAATCTGCTTTGTGCTTCATAGTAAGAAAAGGGTACCAAAGTCAGGATGGGAGAAAGCATGAGGGAACACTACCCAAAATTAACTGCCTGCTGCTGACTTCTGTTGTTAAAGACGGTAGCAGGAATCAGAAGGGCAGGTGGTACTTGAGGAGGAATTTTGCATGGCTGGTAGCCGACTGACCACTCTGAGTGCCTGGGAGCAGCCAGACTGTGCCTGCCCCACGGGGGAGGATGAGCCAGGGGCTGTGGGCACTGCAGACCTGGCAGGGCAACACTCTCGCTGAAGGGGCATCCTCCTAGAGCACCCCACCAGGCTGGGCTG
The DNA here is from genome assembly GCF_964188355.1 of Buteo buteo. Classification (NCBI taxonomy): domain Eukaryota; kingdom Metazoa; phylum Chordata; class Aves; order Accipitriformes; family Accipitridae; genus Buteo; species Buteo buteo. The sequence goes on along the minus strand of NC_134195.1, from coordinate 15,691,465 downwards.
GGGACAGGGACAGGACCCTGCCACTGCCCAGTGATGGTCAGGCCAGGCAGGGTGAGGAGACAGGTCCAGAGTCAGCCTGGGGACCCAGTTGGGGCAAGATCCAGGCCGGGCATGGGGCTGGGCATGGGGCTGGGCATGGGGCTTCCTGCAGCATAGCTCAGGCAGGGTCCGATGGCCCTAGTGGGGCCCTTGGGGACATGACACTTGGAGCTGTTATTGATTCGTCCTTCAGAAATTGCGCTTAAATTGCAAGTCGTTTGGAGGCAGCATCTGAGCCTATTATCTACCAGTGAAAATATCATTAGGAATTTTTGCTCACCATAAATACTATGTATCTGATATTTTTCTGGCCTCTGGTGTTCAGGTGTTTCAATATTTTTGCGGTACGAGTGCTAAAATGAAGTTATTGAAGAATTGCAGGGGTTTTGAGAGAATGAAATATCTTTCTTTAAATGCCTTTCCTTGTCTCAAAGAATCAGCATAGATGTCTCCTGTGGTTATTTTTGGATTGTTTGAGGGGTTTTTTTTGTGGGTTTTGTTTTGGGTTTTTTTTTTTGTAATTTGAAATCACTGTCAATAGCTACTTAACTTGGTTTCTTCTGCTCTTGAAAACTGACTTTATGTCTTTGTGAGATAGAGTCCTGACTGAAAATGGGACCTGGTAGTCCACTTATACAAATTTTATATATAAATTTGTGTTCTTCCTATCAAATGTAAAGTATCAGGATCAGTTTCATATAGCAAGGATTTTTTAGCTGCGGAATTGCTATCTGTGGTTTTGAGTTGAATAGAGGGTAAAAAGGAACTCCTTTGTTTCTTTGGGCAGGGAGAAGAATGTAAGTATTAACAAGTGCTGTGTGTTTGTTTATACTACTTGTAATGGTTGGTGTGTATATATATATATATATGTGACTTGTATTTCATTAAAAATTAACAATTATTGTATGAATTGCCTTCTGTCTAAAAATTAAGAGTAGGAGCATGCAAGAATGTAATGTTACGTAGTTGTAACACTAGGTAGGTCAAAATCTGACTTCTGAGAGATAGTATCACTTTTTTTTCTTTTCAGTTTCCATTGTTCCTGTTTGTCAGACATAGAGCAAAGAAAACAGATATGAAAACCAATAACTTTGTATCTAATTTTGACTAACCGTTCTCACACTTGATTTGAACTAATCTAATACTATTACATTAATTGGAATTTCTGAATTAAATGGCGGTAAATTAGGTTGTCATACAGAAGAGTGGGCATACCTGTGAAAAATACTATATAGAAGTCATATCATAACAAAGATTATCCAATGCAGCAAAAGCTTTAATGAATGTTTCCTGTGGGAGTGCAAACACGCTTAAAAAGGAGATGCTGTTTATTTAGGGCAGAAAATACCCCGGAGGTAGCACTTAAATGTGATACCCTCCTGAAAGCAGCAATGTTTGGGCTGTGGTTTGGTTTGGAAGCATATACAGAAGCAGAAATCTTTGGTTTGCGGTATAACCTCTGACAAGCTTGTGGCTTCAGCTTTCAGCTCTCTTACCTTATGTATCTTTGGAAACACCTAACTAACCGTGGTGCCTAAAGTTCATAAACCATTTATGGGCCATGGCATGGAAGTAGTGTGTGAATTTAATTAGAGTGTTTTTAATTTTTTTTTTATTTATGCCAATATGAATGTGTCTGTTGATTTGAATTGCTTGTTTTCTCTTGATCACAGGCTGAGTGGGCTGAACTTCACTGGAAGGAGCTATTTCGCTGGGGAAGTGGAATAACTGCGGATCTCTCCCCACACTACTTGCTGGGAAGTGCTGTGCGTTGCTAGGATTAAGCCAACGCTGAAATCTGGGATGGGCCTTAGGGGCAAACACTCCCTTGTTTCTTCTGACGTGGGGATTTGTCTACGGCCAGTCAGCTGAGGTACCTACCACACATCAGCTTTTGTTTTTTTGCTGCCTGAACAAGGTTACGTTTTTCCTCACTTCATCTCCTTTTGACTACTTTTTTATTTTATTAGTTTTCATCTTCCTTGACTGATTAATTTTCTCCTGGCTGTGGAAAAAAAAGCCCTGCTGATGTTGATTTAAATAATGTCGAAACCAATGGGACTTCTATGGCTGCCTTTGATCTTCACCCCAGTGTGTGTCATGTTGAATTCTAACTTCCTCCTGTGGATAACTGCACTGGCTATAAGATTTACTCTCATTGATGGCCAAGCACAATACCCAGTTGTTACCACGAATTATGGCAAAATACGTGGTTTAAGAACACCTTTGCCTAATGAGATCCTTGGTCCAGTGGAGCAGTACCTGGGTGTACCTTATGCCTCTCCTCCGACTGGAGAAAGGCGATTTCAGCCCCCGGAGCCACCGTCGTCTTGGACGGGTGTCCGCAACGCCACACAGTTTGCTGCCGTCTGCCCGCAGTACCTGGATGAGAGGTCACTGCTCAACGACATGCTGCCAGTCTGGTTTACAGCCAATCTGGATACTGTGGTGACATATGTTCAAGATCAAAATGAAGACTGTCTGTATTTGAATATCTATGTGCCCACAGAGGATGGTAAGTACTCTTAAGGACCTCACTGCAGTACACTCACCAGTTCTGCATATGAGTAGTAACCAGGTCTTTAAAGCATCTTGCTCAGTTTCCTCCATATTTTATCTGTGGAAATGGATCATGCCTCTGAACACGCATTATAAGTAATACTTTGTAGATTGAACATGCTTGCATGATTTCTCTCTCATGTTTCAGTGTAACACCAAACCGCAATTTCATTTGCAGGCAGTGGCCAAGGTGCGTAAGCCAGCCTTAAATTTACATCTGAACTACAGCTGAGCATCATTCACAAAAGAGGAAAGGGGAAATAAACATTAACCAGAAGTAACATATTTTTGCATGCATGAATGGTAGAAATACTGCCACATACTGATTTTTAAAGGAGAATTTCCCTAATTATTTTTCTTTCATTTTATTATAATATCTCTGAGCCTACTGTTGACTCTGCTTAATTTTAATAGATAACAGAAAATGGTTATAGTAGTTCAGTCTGCAGTTTTTTTCCAAGTTTTTTACCTATGAAACTTTTCAGTCCAACTTATTTTTCTTCATTCACAAAATTTAACATGAAGTAAACATGATTTTATTATGCAGAGCTGAACAGGTGGCCTTAAACGTTCATCTGTTTTCTGCAATCCTTCTTTCTCAGGAGGGCTACTTAAAACCACCTTCTGTAGACAAAAAGGATGAACACAATTGGTAACACACAACTCTTTGAACATTTTCGTGATCTCAATCTTAAAAATTCCAGCTTTATGGCATGCTGAATGTATCTTTTGTCATTCTGAATGGTATTGCTTCCTACAGACAAGAAGACCTGTTTTCATCAGGCCCCAAATGAGTTAAGTTTATTCTGTATCACAAGGAAATAAAAAATTGTACTGGCAATTATATTTAACATTCTGCTAAAAGCCAGTCCTTTCAGCCACTTAGAATGTAGTTACCGATGCATAACGTGACAGATTTCTCCCAGATATGCAAATCCCTTCATTTTAGCTGAGGGTTTGATTTGCATAACCAAGGCATTGTTATTTCTCAGTAACCATACTCTAAATATGCAAATTTTGTACTTTGATTATTATAATCCTTCTGCCTTGATTGGCTTCTTTACTCAGAATTTCCAAGCTGTTTGCCAGCAATAAACATACCACCTTCTTTTCCTGTTCTCATCGGCTGAAGCAAAAACTTGAAAGCTAAAAATAAAGGGGTAAGGGTTGGGAATACTGGGAGCTCTGCAAACATAAATACTACCAAACTGCTTAAATGAAAAGTGCTCTGAAATAAAAGCTGTGTGTATGGGGGCTGCTCTGTGTGCATGTGTGTGTGTGCGTGCGCGCGCATCCCTGTAGATGAAGGAGCAGGTCTTTCCACTCGGTTCTTTCCCTCTTCCAGTCTCATTGCACTGCATCTCACTCCTTGGATAATAACGTAGATAATTCTTTCCCAAATTTGTTTATGTTCTGGATTTTATCCTGCAGCTTTTAATTAGTCACTAGGGTAAGCTTGCCCTAAGAAAGCATTTCAGGTTAAGATTTTATTTGTTCTCACTGAAGGAATATCAGCTCTGCTAACTCAGTCTTATTTTAAAGCCCAGTGTTAATAAATTCATATATTCCTTCAATCTAGTAATAGTAAGTTTTGTCCATTAATTAAGGAAGACAGGAAATTAGACATGGAAAAATATATACAAATGTCTAGGGAAAGAACAGTTGATATCAAATGGGTAATAAAATACCGTGTGCTGAATGACTAACAACCTATAAATTTCCTCATCTTGCGTGCAATAGCTAATGGCATGTGCCATTAGATTTCTAATAGAAAGGACTGATAAATTTAATTTTACTTGTTGTAGACCTTTTTGTCCACTTAATTCCGCAAAAAGTGTATCTTACGCTTCCTCCTGGTTTTAGATTATTATTTTTACACTAAATAGCATGTAAATGGAATCTATTTTGTTTTGATATATCCTCTTCAGAATATAAACCCATTCATAAAAGAATATGAATAATGAGAGACAAGGTATGGTGTCAGTGATGGGCTGAAGGCAAGATTGTTCCTGTACAATATGACAAGCATTTTTAACAGGTTCTAATGGGGAACAAGAAACTTAAAAATGAATAAATGGAGTACATGATGGTTTAATTGTATGCTGTATATCTTATCACTAGTTAAATATAACTCAGTGTGGATTTTTTGGTGAGGAAAATATGCAACCTTCTGCTCATAAAGATGATTAAGGAGAACTGACCTACAAATCACATCTCCTAAGTTAGTATGTCTCCAAATCAGACCGAACATAAATAGCCTTAAATTGTAGTCCATACAATCTGATTAAACACATTATACTTCATTATATGAGTCTTAGTTGGCAAAAATAAGCTACGTTGTTATGGAGACAGACCATGAAATTAGTTTTTGAAGCAAGATCTCAAAGTGAGTGACTTTGAGTTAAATTCACATTTTCAATTCTTTCTCCAGTACAGATTTATTTAAAAGAGCTTTGAAACTGTTTTGTGTCTGGAAGAAAAGGTAGATGGAATCATCCAAACCTAATTAATGTTCTGACTGCAAAAGTTAATCTGAATCATTTTATATTATCTTTTTTTTTTTTTTAACTTTGGTGAAGAGCATTGATGAGCAACTCTAATGAATTAACTGTGGTCACATGCAGTGCTTACTTCAAATCAATTCTAGTGAATAACTAATCAAAATGCAGCTCAGGTTTGGTGTTTTTTTCATTTTGTTTTGTTGGGGTTTTTTTTTGCACTATGTAGCATGACCTGTTTCTTATCACTTGTGTGGTTTGATCAAAGGGAACCAAATTTTGATCATGTACTTTGAATAAAGAATTGAAGAATATATGTACACATGCATTCATCTGATTTCAGAATTGCTTCACTGGAATTCTGCCAGTATAAACTAATGGAAATAAGAGTAGAATACAGTCCCTTTAACTGGGTAGACAAGATTAGTTATTTAAAATAAAATAGTTTGACATGTTGCTGCTTCTGTCTGAAGACATACATTGAAATTAAGTGACATAAAATTCTATAGTTCCCTAAAATAGTTGGAGCACCTAGGTAAAGAAATTAATATGCCCTGTTACACAGTTTATATCTGTATTAACCATAGCCTTTCTTTTGACCAATAAGATTCTGGATTTCAAATGTCAAATAGCAGCAGTATCCTGTCAGAATGTTAAAATGTTCTTGTAAAGCAAAAAGTATGTTTGGTTTTAGGGCTTTTTTTTTTTGCATTTTAGGCCAAAATATTATTTATGATAGAAATCAAACCACATATCTAAATGAATATTTCTGCAATTCTGTCCATGTGGATTTTTATTCTTTTGCTGTTGTTCATTGGACAAACGGTTTGCACTGACACTTTGCTTAGAGTAACACTTATATTTCAGACAATCTAGGGTAGCTGGAGATTTACAATGTTTGTTTTCCTTTGCCTTTGGAAGGTAAAGAATTGCAACCACTATAAACCATCAAGAATTTTCTTTTTGGTCATAATAAGTATAAATAATAATGCAGTTATTTTAAAGATACACAGTACAAGCAATAAGGATAAAATTTAGCAAACTGCTCTTATTATAAGTCAAATCTATAATCATAAGAAATTACTCAGAACTGAAGCAAATAAAATATTTATAGTAAAATTAGAATTTTATCCAAATTGGTTTCTAAACATTTGGCTTGATCTTCAGAATCATTTGTGTGGGTATATGTTGTCTTGTCTGCTTCTCCACTTACTATAAACTGTAATTTTCCACAAGAATAGTTGAATGTCAGTTTTGAGGAGGTCATCTAGGGAAATGATATTGAGGACAGTCTGTTTATTATAACTTCAGTCTGAATATGGGTTTATCTACAGTGGAAATGCTAGATTGAAGAGGACACAGACTGTTAATCGGCTGTGCTTAATCCCTGGCCTTTATCATTTGAATCTGTGGATGCTGAAGGAGATTGCTAACTCCTATCATAACTGGGGGAAAAAATATAACAAAAAACAAAGAGAAAAGACCCTTAATCTGGATTTCTTTCATGATAAACTTCAAAACTGTATTAATAGCAAGGCAAGATAAAAAAAAAAAAAGAAAAAACAAACCAAAAAACAACACGAACAAATTTTTTTTTTCCTTTGTTTAAAACCTGCTCTGTTCAGATCTAAACAGAAAATAAAATAAAAAAGATGACTTTTTGTTGTCTTTGCATGATCAATAGTAAGCGTATATACTTTACTTATTTTGGTATATGGATAGAGGGTACATTTTACACAAGTGGGTAGCTACTCAACCACTGTGTATCTGTTAGGGATTAACTAATGAAGTATTTAGCAACTTCAGAGATTTGCTCACTAAAAATGCTCTGTGAGCTTGTCTCATTTGCATCACAATAAATACAGCTGAATTAACAACAAAAAGTGGTAGGCCATGATACTCATTAAGGCTGAATGAGTAGGTCATAATTTGTTCATTAGATTAGGGAAACTGAGAATATTGTCCAGGAATATTGGTATATTTAACTGTGGGCTACCAGCAAGAAAAAAGTCTTGGGCAAGAGCAAAGAGATCAACCATGTTCCTTCTCTGGCAGTGACATCAAGGAAAAGTATCTGCATCTTTAGACTCTGTGTCTATTTGACTAAGAAATAAAGAAATGAAAAACATGAACAAAGCGGATAAACAAGATATGCCGTAGGTGATTTCTATAGCTTGTATACCATACCACTTTTTCATATTAGTCAAATGTCTGCTTACTATGTAACTGAGTGTTTGCAGCCTTGTCCTTGTCATTGTTGTTGAATTGCAGTGTCTGTTCAACTTGGAAAAAGTCTTTTAATCAAAATGACACTGATAAAACTTAATTGATAAAAAATTGATTTTTTTCCTTTTTTCTGGGGGGGAGAAAAAGATAGTAGAAAGATGAGTCACATCTTTACAATTATTTGATGGCATGGAATTAAAAAAGGTAAGCTATTCAATGGCTTCTTTCTTAATATGAGAAATCAGGGTTCGTACATAAAAAAAGTAATATAGTGCACAAGATAGGCACAATATGGTACAACATTATTTTTGTTGAACTGGTAGTAGGAGGTATTAGTAATAGTAACTTTTATTTTCCAAATAAACCTGAATTTCTATACAGTAGATGCTCCTAAACTGTATGTAGTTTCAATTCTCAGTATATGCATATCTGACATTTATCAGGTAATCTCAAAATTGCAATTGTTCTATTATTTCTTCACTATTTCTGTAAATTTAAGTAGCTACTTAAGAAATCAAATCCAGGACTTAAGTATATAGCTTCAAGAAATTAAGAATCCAATATCTCTTGTTTACATGTTTATAGTTTTGATTCTTCCTCAAAATCTTTATTATGTGTTTTTTAAAGTCAATTATGATTTCTGTAATTGGTATAGCAACATAGAGTTTTAATTCTATTTTATGAGGTATTTTTAAAAGCAAAATAATTAAATTCAGTTATATTTTAAAAAATATTTTAAAACTTTTAAAACGTATTTAGGCTTTTTTTTTAATAGATGATAATGTTTGAACAGTTTTGTATTAAAAATAATGTTTGTCTGAGACACAACAGAATGTAACAAGAGTTTGTTCTCAGTTTCAAGATTGTCACAGTTTTTTTCAATGACTGGTTTATTTTTAACCTCTCCCCTCTCAGTCAATTCTTTGTCGTCTTTGAAAAAATACAAATTCATTATAAAAATTCCCTTGTTATTTAAATGCATTTCAGTTTATACTGTACAAAAATTATACACAATAAGACATATCCTTTTGTAAAATGCTTGCATTGCTTTCGAAAGTGAGAGGGATTATTAGTAGATAACAATTACAATACGAAATGATAGCATTGGAATTATTGCATATAATCCCAGTTGAACATAAACTTTTTAGCGTCGGAGAGAAAATCGCTCTCCACTGTGAAAGATAAACTCCCCATTGTGCCAGAGCGCCTCAAGCCAATTCTTTCACCCTTAGGGTCCGATATATCCCCTCCTCCTAATCCAGAAATATTGCAGCATCTGTGAGAAAGAAGAAGGCATATGTCTGACTATCCTCTGCCTACCAGGATAAAGCTGTGGGTAATCCAGGCCCTTATTTTACATTCTTGCTTTTAACAGTCACAAATACCTTCTGACACCAAAGAACAGGACTCTAATCTAGATGAAATAAAGTTCTTAAATCCTTAGAGCTAAATTCAGATTTAGTTGCTGATTTCAAAATGCTGTCCTTCCCTCCAGGAGTTGCCCATTCCACAGGCACTTTACAGGATTGTACCCAAACGGCCTTTTCAGGAATTGATGTGCAGTGAAGCCTAGCGAGAAGACTCAGCATTCAATATGACATTATCTAATCTGAACAGGATTTTTGGCATGGTTTCCTAGAGTCTCATCATTGCCTCATATTGAAAAACCTGCTAGGATGGGGGGAATGTTCTTTAAAACACGATGAATTAATGTTTCTTCCGCAAAGACAAATTAATGTTATCATCCTTTCAGTCAAAGAACAGTGCCTTTGGAGTTGCAGAGGCTGTGCCATTTGGCTCAGTGACGCAAAAGAAACAGTCTTTAGTCATGTGGGTCGTGAGACAGATCAGATAGGCAATTTTACTTTATTCTGCCCATTGACTCCAACTTGTCTCTTCAGGGTGTTTTTTGGGTTTTCTAGGTCGGTTTTGGTTTTTGTTGTTTTTTTTTTAAAAAACATAGTTTTCCTCTGCACTCCTGCAAAACATGTCTTTGTACGCTGCTGCTTTTCACTATGCATTGTCTTGTTTTCTGACAAAACACAAATCAACAGGACACCTACTAAGAGGGAGGCAGTGCCTCTCCCCTGTCCTAGGGCAGTGCAGTGGGTCCTCAGCAGACTTCTGAGTAGTGGATCGTGTGGAATATGGTTGGATCTCAGCAGTGTCATGGCGTTACCATTTGTATTAGCTTTGATTTCCTGTTAAGGCTTTGTGATCTCACTGATCTTCCTTCAGGTTTTTTTACATAGATCAGGAGGTTTTGAAAGTTATTTGTATCTTTTTGTTCAAATTTGGTTCAGTTTCCCTTCCTTAGCACATGAATTGCAGCTTCAGACAAAATCAACGCTGAGTAGCTCAACTAACTCACAAGGCTCATGAATCAGTCCGCATCTGTGGAAACACTTAAAGGAATTGTCCCCACATCAATGTGATAGTCATAGGTAGTGTGTGAACCAGGCAAATTTGCCATTCTGTTCTAGAAATGTTTAGGTATTTAAAAAATAAATGTACACAAATTTGAAATAAGGCAAATGCTCATCATTTGCTCCTCAGAATTCCTGACAAAGTTGTTGACAACTGAAATGAAGACAAAAATTTCTCCTGAACATAATAGCTTTTTGCACAGCACTTTGGTTTGTCATCCTTTTTAAAGTGCAAGAATATCGCCAGCATTTAAGTCTTTACGTCAGTGCTTCTTGCTTATGATACCAGATAAAATTCTCAGAATGGCATATAATCAATTACATATGCTCACATTTTGTGATAGTATTAGTTGAATATATTAGTTGTTATCCAAATAGAAAAAAGAATGTTAAAGATAGCATATTTAATTTGTGTTGGTGATATTGTCATCACCTGAGGGAATATGGATGAACGATGAACTTATATTCTTAGGGTTTAGGGCTTTTTTAATCTGGACGTGGCTCCTGGTACCCAAAGAGACAAACAATAAGAAATAATTATTATAAAACCATGAAAATGAGCTAATGCTTACAGCTATCTGGTGCTGATGTGTTAAAAATGCATTACAGAAGTGTTATAATAAAAGGAAAATTTGTCTTTTACAGTTCTTGCTGTAGGCAAACTTATAGTGAAGAATAAATTTACTTGCAATGCTAAGTCAAATTCCTACACTATATATAGGGAATTTTAGTCACAAATAGAATTTCTGGTGCCTCGTTCCAAAATGCTTATTATTGCTGGGTTGGTGTTAAATGGATTTTTAATTGACAGGGTGTGACATATTTAATCTAATGGAGAGAAATTACTTTGTGCTGACTCAAATGACTATCCGATTAATCACTGGTAATGTTTACAAGCCATCATAGCTGGGAATCATGGATACATTGTTTGATTTATTAAATATGCAGTAGGGCAAATGAAAATCCAATCCAAATATATACATTTCATCCTCTTGCAAATAAATTAGAATCAAATTACCTTTTATGTGGTATTTTTAGTATGTCTAGGAAATTTCAGAGAATAATTCTGCATTTGTAATACTACCCCAATGGTTAGGCTTTCACTTGCTTTTCATGCTTTATTCAGCCAGAAGAGGGAGCACAAGTTACCAGCAAACTAATTTTTTCTGTCTCTCGACATCGAGAGCGCCGCAAATGATGCTGGTGAATACAGTAGTAAAACATGCGAACAGGTGCTGGTTTATGCCCTTTAAACAGGTAGGAAGGGATCCCATCCACCTTTCCCAAGCTGAAAATTAATAACGTTGTAAGTGTTGGTTCTGGTTTTGTGGATTGAGGAATTTTTATATGGAATAAAACCTATCCAAGCAAAACATGCACTCACACTGACAAATTTACAGAAAACTGATTTATTATTATAAAATAATAAAGGTTCAGATGAGAAGCACACTGAGGATGCACCAGTTTGTAATTGAATAACAAATAATAATGCTTGCTTTGAACTTCTTACAAGGCATTCGATGGCAGAATTGATTCTAAAGTAGAGAATTTGATCTGTTTGGCTATGGTGAGTTAGTAGAAACATTCATCTGTAAAAAAGAATAATTTTGTCCTTCTAATTTATAACCTCAACTTAAGACAGAGGCAGATTTTTTTTTCAGTGAATGCCATTGACTCTCCATTTTCTGTATTATAGAGCTGAATCATGCAAAATGCCAAATTCGTTTTGCATCCTCTTCTTTCACGGAGACAAGAATGTTAAGCGTGCTGAAATTTCATCCTTGCTAACAGTACAGAGTGTTTAAAGTTTTTGTTATCATCATGTTGCAGTAACAGTATAACTAAGTTGTATTAAGTCATCCAAAGTGCCAAATTACAAAAATTTTGGAGGGCTTCTCGTCCAAAATAGCTTGCTTCCAGTCATGATGTATCTCATTCAAAAGGACTGGTACATTTATGGTCTTGCTGATTTGAGATGCTTTTATCATCAGGACTCCCTCTACCTAAACAGTAGTTCTTGTGCTGCCTCCAGGGAATAGGTGCAATAGGCTGAGTTGCGGTTGATGACTAGGGTGTGTCCTTGGGACTTGTATCAAATCAGATGTTTACTGATGATGTGTAAACCCATCCGTATGGAATAACTGCTCTGCTTTGTCACTAACTCTTACCTTTACATTTAGCCAAAGAAAATGACACAAACTTTGTACAGAAAAAAACAGCTTATTATGACAGTCTCTCAGTGGGAATATTTTCATGAAAACAGATCGAAGGACTGAATACAAGTAAATGCAGTAATGTGAACTTAAAAACAGGAAAAGTTTCTAAAAACCATGCTGGATGGTTTATTCTTTATTTTCATTATCAAGAGATTATCTATAATACCGTCAGTCTTATTCCTGGAACTAAAACATAGTAGATGGATTGAATAGGTGAACTTTTATCCTTAACGGTAGCCATTTTCACAATAAACCGCTAAGGGATGTTCAAGCCATATTTCTTTTCTCTTTATTCAGGTTCACTATTCATTGCAACCACTTGTAGTTACTGAGTTTTGCCACCGTCTCTGCTCATGTTGTAAGTGAATACCTTTGCTCACCTTACAAGTGAATATCGTAAAATAGATGTAGCCTCAGTTTCCATCTCCACAGAAGGTATTATCCAGATATTTTTCATTATCTCTTGTTTTACCAAAGTTACACACAAGAAACAGAAAAAGGTGAGGAAACAGTAGCTATGGCTCTTAAATGATTTTTGGAAGGGAGACAGCTAAGGAATAGCCAGACCAGAAAATTAACTATGCAGTGGGTGTGAATGGATCAGATGGAGAGAAAGCCTGATTCTCTCTCATGTCTGAGTCCTTCTGTACTGGATTCGTTCAGTGGGCCACTCAGCCCGGCAAGCTGCATTTGGCCCCTAGGGTGGTACATGAACATCTTATGAAGTCTACAGTGCTGCATTAGAGTTTTCTTTAATTTAGTTTTTGTTGTTGTTTTCATTTTTCATTTTTAGCTGAACAGCTCTTGCTTGCATTTTCATTGTCATCATGAAATGCTTGTCCCACACCCCATTGTATAAATACACTCAGCAGGTATTTGGGATATTGCAAGACTCGGGGGGGGATAAAGTTCAGATATTGAAAGTGTCAGTTCTCTAAATGCATACAGTGACCTGCAAAAATGCCTGAGCATCTAGGAAGCCAGTGAAAGATCTCCATCATGTAACACTTCTCTTGCTTTAGTTCAACCAGTCATTTTTATCTTTTAGCACTTTTGAAAATGTGGCCTGTAATAATAAAGATAATTTTCTATTATTCTTAAATAATTGAAGAAGTTAGTGAGTGATGGTAAGTTTAGAAGTTACTAGCATGTATCAGGTTTTAAAAATACTATGAAATTAATAGTTTATGCCATTTGTGAGTGCTGCTTCCAGATGTGTTATTTCTTAATATTGTATCAAGCTTCTAAATGCATGCTATTTTACCATGCTTGTTTTGCATAATATCTAACAAAGTAAATAAGGATGGTGTAGTGTTGGGATTAACTGGCTTCTTTCAAAATACAAATAAATAGGTTTTGGATTTACTTGTCTGTATTAGTTTTTTTCTCTTGTGATCTTTTTCCCGCTTTGCCTCAATAGAAATGATAAGATAGTCACTGTTAGCTCCTAAAACCAGATGATGAAACAGTTATTTCTGTATTATAAGCGGAGCTAGTTTAACAGATGTTTTTCTTCATGGGGTACTTAGTGAATGTGTTATTTTACCACAAGTAGCCTTTTTTTTTTTTTCTGTTTTGTGACTGTTTCTTTTGTAAGCATTACTTGACACCACAAGCACCTACTAATTTACCTTCCAATTTCTCCATTTCATATACAGGTTTACTACAGATTTCTTGTTTAATACAGAGATGTGAAGCAAAATTGCCTGGGTTTTTGTTCCTTTTATTATCTACCAAAAGTATTGTATTGGTAAGGTATGTGGTGGTCTGAGGGCATTTCTAACAGAAAGAGATGTGAGAGAGACTATCCGCTGCCTTTGTGCCTTGTTTGTCCATTTAAAAAATGAGGATCATATTGATCTTCTCTGATAGGGTTAGAAACAACTGCAAGAAGGAAATGCCTCTGTGTGGTAAAAGGCTCAAGTTACTTCCTATATAGTTACAACCTAAAAGACTATATTCTTACCTTTATTTGTATGCATAGTTTTTTCTAGGCTCTATCTTATTCACCTTTGTGACCCATTTACTGGCAACACTTTGCATGTCATTGCATTGTATTGTAACCTCTAAGCAAAACTCTGGAAGGTCTAAAGGGCAATAGATTTGGGAGCCATTGTTCCAGGATGATTTTAAGAGATTCAGTACAGAAGTTTAAAACTAGGGCATCTAAAAGATGATGTGACTAATTTGCTGATAGAACAGTGAAGCCTTGCTATCAAAATTTACATTCAATTCTTTACTCTCATTCTTCACAAAGTAGTCAGAAATGAGATGGCGGATAGAATTTTTCCAAGAGATAAAAGACATATAGGAAATAAGACTTACACCAGAAGAGGATCCTAAGGCATTCAAATACTGAAAGATGGGAAAAACTTTGTGTTTGGGTAAGGCATATAAGCTGCCAGTGTAAAGTATTTAAACTCAGGAGGGATCAGATAAATTACCGATGAATGAAAAAAAGCTTTTACTAATAAGTGATGCATAGTTAATAGGTTTCTCTCATAAAGCTTACCAAAAGCATGAAGTCAGAAATGGATTTTGGAAGAAAGTATGCTGTTTGCAGATGCAACATAATGGCCTGGAATGTTTCTGTGAGTCCTTTAATTTTCTTCATTACCACTCAACTAATAAAGAAATTACTCCTGAGTACAGTATAAAGTGTTTGCTCTAGCAGATCTGCCAGCTGGCTGTGACCTAGTTGGCATAACCCTTGTAGATCATTCTGAAATGAATACTTTGCATGACCTATAAACACCCTTCTGAGACTGGACCTAATGGGATATGTACTTGTACGCTGGGTCCAGCACTTCAGGACTGCCAGATGCATTCTTTATGCACAGAACTTGTTTAGTGCCCACACTCAGCGAAGACTGTGTAGCCCAAAGACACTAACCTGTCCTGACTATTTTCACTTTCTTGTGGCTGTTAAACAACCCTTACAGGGAGCAACCAACTACTTTTGTTTTCAGAGCTTATTTCATCAAAGACATTGTATTCTTTTTGCATGCAGCACATTTACTTTGTGTAGAACTAGAAAAGGTTGGTTTTTACATAATCAAAGTGGTGTTTAATGCTAGAAAATACCATACCTTTCCCAGGTTCCCACTCCCTTAATACAGCATTTGGGCGTGTATTTCCTAGCTTGCTTTCTCTGACCAGTTAGATCTAACCTTGTCTGTAACCTTGATTTAATTTCAAAGTCTAAATGGTTCCATGGCTCACGTGTTCCTTCTCTCCTGACAGGCGCATTGCTCTGTCTTCCCCACAGCTAAGAATGACTGAAAAGAGTTTTAGACACAACTGGGATATTGCAGTATAAGAGATAGCTACTTGAGTTAACTATGCACACATTCTTAGTCTACTACAAATGCCCTGACTTTTAACCTAGATGAAAAAAGAGTTAATGAAGGATGCTTAACCTAATGCATTTTCTCCTATGTTTGTTGTGAGTTTAAGGACACATACTATGAACAGCCACAGTTTATCTAATGTGTTGTAATGGTAATGATCGACACCCTAAGAATTTAAACACGTCAGTTTCAGTAATCAAGATGACATATGAATACATAATTGGTAATTTTATCCTAGTTGTCGTATCTGAAGGTAATGTGAACTTCAGCTGAAAAAGAATAAAATAGCAAGGGCTAACATCCTGTAAGTTCATCAGCATAAAACAAGGGTGATTCCTTCCACTCTCACACAACATATTATAGATCAAGTAAATTAACAATTTTTTCTGTTTTTTTATCAATAATATGAATTTGGTCATTTGGAAATCACAGATAGATTGTAACTGTGATTTACTATGTGTTTTTTGGTGGGAATTTTGAGACCAGAATTTATTAGCACTTTTTTTTAGCAACGCAAAGAGTGACATACTCTTGCAGTCTTGATGTCACTCACTTATAGCCTGCTATAGTTCCTGCAGCTTATGAAGAAAGATTTTTAGAAGCCTTTTGTATTGTTTTCCAACAGTTGTTTCAAAAGTTGTTGGCTTGCCTATAGCCCAGGAAGTATGTACACTCTTGTGAATTTTTCATAAACAATGAAAAAGCACTAACCTATTTGCCTGATAATTGCTTTGAAAATTACTTTCATTTTTGATTGGTATTTCCTGCAAATTTACCTGTATACTCTGATAATTTGCATTACACTTCAGTACTCCCTATTGTGCAATTGAATTGGGTAAAGGAGCTAAGGACAAACTACATTTTTGCTGAAATTTACATTTCATAGGTATAGTTGCTGGCCACAGAAATGAGTAAAGAAATATAAAGTGTTCCTTTATTCTCTGAACAGAGCTGTCGGTGCTGTAGGTTGGATGAAATTAGTTTTAGGAAGCTGGTAGACCTCTTGATTTTCCCCTGAAACTAAAACTATTGAGCACAACCTTATCATTTTAGGGAGGAGTTGTATGCTCTTTTAGATATAATAGAAGCACTGTATTTGTTTTCTTCATTTCAGCAGGCAGTAGGTTGGATCTTGCCCAGTCTGCTGTCAGAACACCCATTAAAGGAATATCTGATAGCAGCCAAGTCACACAGTGTGCCCAAGTTAAATACTTGGGCTTAACGATGGAGAAATCTGAGTACCTTTGGGGAGCAATCCAGAGCTCTAGCGAAGTAGGGAACTGCCAACAGTTAGCAAATGGCCATGACAGTACATTTCTCTAGTTTGGACCTCGCTGAGCAGGACTGACTTGCTAGACAAGGTTGCTGAAGGAGGAAGCAGCAGCTACCGCCAAAAAAGTCACTAATTTTTACAGTCACTGGGATGCCTGGCCTGAATTCCTACCAGACCGAAGAGTGCACAGAGAGCATTGTTCATCCTCTCTGGTGAGACTGGGCCATGGCAAAGTAGATCTAAGCTGGTAAAGACAACCTACATTTTCCCAGAAATAGCAGTACAGATACCAAAGGATAAACGGTTAAAAAAAGTTGTGATGGGATACAGATATTTCATTATGATCGTTCCTACTTTCTTTTTTCTCCTAAATGGCACAGCATCTTCACTATTTCTTAGCTATGCTCCCTTTAATATATCTATCTTCTGCTTTCTCTGCAAAGAAGGTACTTTTCTATATCAACCTTTAGATTTTTATTTTCTCCTTTTGGACTTTTATTCACAGGTCTGAATAGGCTTATTTGGTAGTTCTTTTTTCATCTTTTAGTGTAGGCCAAAAGCAGTCCTTTGTTTAGTCATAAGTGTATTCATCTTTTCTAGAAAACTCCTAATCTGTACTGTGATTATGTTGAGATGTCTTCTCAGGGTTTTATGTGCACAGAGACTGGTTTTGAAGCAAACTGTGCCACGGGCCAACATGGACTTGTAAAGGGTTTGCGTCATACTTTAAAAGTTTAATTATACTGCAATAAATGGAAATGAGGTCCAAGCAGTTTTTTCTATTAGGTTAAATGTATTCATTTCAAGAGCAGTTAAAATGAAAATAATAGTGCTGTACTTTGTTGCACACAATGGCTGCCTTCTATCAGTTGCACATCAGCAGCCACCTATTCATCCTTTTCTCTACTGTTTCTAACTATCCAGATGGATGTTCCTGTTTAAAAAAAGAGAAAGAAAAAAAAAAAGAAAGACTTATCAAGTTTTTTTCATTATCACTTCTAATTGCCTACTTACCTATTTATTGCACAATTACAGCACTGCCTTCACTGGAGGCTTTGATATGAGCCTGTATGCTTGAGCCTTCACTGGACTGCTAAAGAAACACAAACTTATGCCCTTACAAAACTGATAACTTCCTTAGTTAACATCGGTTAGCTTAGTAATTCTTTGTTTATTTCTTTTACCTCCATTTCTTCAAGCACGGGCATGTAAGTAACTGGAAATAAGTATTTGGAAATAAAATGCAAGCGTCATTTTATTGTTTCAAGTATCTTCACTATAAGAAAGAAATTCCACTCTTTAATCTGACTCAGTACAGTCATACTTATGTTCTTTTGCTGTACCCATCCTGTGGATAAATAGAATATTTCTGTCTTTAGAGCTGTCAGCATAGCACATTCATTAAATAAATAGGTTTAAGCCTTTTAAATTAGCAGACTAACAGCCTCAAAGCCTGCAGAGCGGCATCCAAGTTCTATGGCAATTTAGCTGGCTTTTAGGAAGGCTTTTCTATAATTTAATTTATTCTGTCATTTTTTAATGAATTCTTCAATTTGCTGTGTTTAGATATAAATAAAATTTCTCTTTTTAACCCTCCCCCCAATTATTTTCTGCTTAACCAACCACAGAGCATACCATGCTGGTACTGATCTTTTTTTGTTGACAATGGTAGGTCTAAATTTAGCTTCACAATAAGCAGAATAAACTCCAGGTAGGAAGTCCTTGTTTTAAGTGTACATACTGACAATAATTAGTATATCCCAATAATTAGTATATTAGTAGTCATGTGACTTGTCAGGTATATGTTCCAACTTGATATACTTGGAAGCTACTGCATTTATTTAAACATTATTCTTTTATTTTCTAGTCATCATTATTTTAGTATTTAATTATTGTGAAATACAATAACAATTGTTTCAGTTGGTATTTTCAATCTCAGTATTTTTTAGGACACTGACAGAGCTCACATTTTTAAAAATTATGTAAGACTGAAGAATGCGGAAAAGGGCTACTTAAGAGCCAGAGACAATGCCTCACAGCAAAAGATTTAAAGTACTCAATCTGTTTAGGTTATCAAAAAGAAGATTGCTAGTGACTTGATTACAGTGTTTAAGTACCTTCATGGGGAGAAAATAGCAAGTACTAAGAGACTCTTTAATGTAACAGAAAAGGCATAAAAAGCACCAAGGGCTGAGATTTTGAAGTAAGACTACTTGAAATATTTCAAGCATCTCAATTTTATATTATATTATATTATATTATATTATATTATGTTATATTTTTTATCAGTAAGGGCAATTCAATCTTGTAACAAAATCCTGATGAAAGTCAAAAGTAGTTATTCATACCAGGAATGTATCTGTCTATGGTGTGCATTAGTGTAATGCAACTCATTGGGTTCACAGGGTTTCGTAATGTAAAATATAAAAGTAAAGACTTCATGAATATGCTGAGTTAGATTTTTTATTAAAGAACATGAAGAAGATTTAGAAGCACGTTTTTAGTATCTTTTTTTCTATGATTTGCAAAATGTTTGTTAGATGGCTAACATCACCTTCCTGTTACCAGTCTGGCTAGACAATTTATTCCTACCAGAAGGTTTTCAGATGGGCTGTGGGAAGTGTGTGTGGGACTGCACAGTTGGCATTTGGCAGGCTCAGAGGGGAAGTCTACCTGTGACCATACATTATTGTTGTTTTTGTTGCTTTGTCCACTCAGCTTCATTTCTTGAAAATACATGCAATGTATTTCTTTTACTGGCAGGGTCAAAGCAGCATGTGTGGAATTAATTGAAATTATTAATATCAGAGTAGAAGAAAAGGCAGTGTTGTACAGAGTGAAGTTTCATTCTATGCTAAGACCATATTGTTTCAAAGTATATCAAATAAATCCTAAGTCTAATGGATCCTAGAAATGATGATTTAATTGTGTTATTATTGATGCATATGCAGATTCCAGAGGTATTTTGTCAATGGTGTGGGTTTGCTTAAGGAAACCTGTTTTTTAGAAGTTAAATAGTGGACTTGTAAAATGCGAGAAATAATTTTTGGTTTGTATTTTATCTACAGCTTTGCCACCACGGGGCAAAGTCCCTTTGTTGCATTGTGCGCATTTATAATAAGAACTATGTTGTAGCCTTTAGGCTAATAGGAAGTTTAAAAGCAAATATTCTCAGACTCAACATTTTTTCTGGGGTGGATTCAGGTAAGAGGAGAACAGAAGAGAAGTGGATTCTCTTTCATTCACTATCAACATTTAAGGTGTTTATCTAGAGTATGGCAGGCAATCTATCTGTTTTCTCTGCTAAGGGAACATGAAGCCATGCATTCCTCTCAAGAGGAAAGTGCTTCAACCACCATACAATGGGGTATTCCAGAGTGGCTTTTCTTAGCCATTTCCATCTTGAGGGCATCAGATTGTTGAATGTTTGTTGGTCTAGACAGCATCATAGAAAGGGTTGTTCAGGTGCTGTTGAGGGAGGAAGACATCTGGTTTCTAATTCTTTCTTCTGTAATACTTAACCTATTGTTAGCTCTAGGTGTGGGAAATGAATCTACCTTAACCAGAAAGTTTGAAGTTTTGAAGAAATAGAGTAAATACTTCAGTATAAAGCATTGGTTACAAAAGCAGCTAAAATCAATTTCTCTTTCTTTTAAACTTCTTTTGACACTGTCAAATTCTTCCTCAAGTCCTCTTTTTTTTTTTGTCTTGTGACTTTTAAGATTGAATCTCTTTCTTGACACCTTTGTTGGAATGCAAGTAAATTTCACTGCATTCAGTTTCACTGGATTTCTCATTAAATCTTGTTTCCTCTTTTTTTTTTTAATAATAAGTAATACTTTCTTTCTTCCCTGGCAGTTTTCATTGTGCAAGTTTTATGCTTTACTCCAGCCTAATACAAATATTTAATGCATTTTCACCACTCCATTTTATGGACAGTATTGTTTCTTTGCTGCCAACAGCTTTCGTGTGGGCCACCAATGCTGAACTGTGTGACCAAAACACTACTACCACTGTGTATAATAAGAAAAACATAAACCCAAAAGAAAATCACAAGAAGGTTTTCATAATGTAAGTTAGAACTAGCTTTTAATTTGGTCCTGTGGAATCACCATATCTTAATTTGTATATATTAAAAGATGAAATTCATAAGAACAGAGAACGGGACCCTTTTCCCTGCCCCTGCCCTGCCTTCTCTGGTATTTAGTGATAAGAGAGCTCTCACGTAGTAATAATAAATAATAATCATTTGGACACAAAAAAATTAATACTTGTTTCTTAGACATTTGTACTTGGTGTCCTATTAAATCCCTCTGACTCCCTGCCTTTCACAATATTCCCAGATCTTTCCATGGCCCATGTGGCAATTCAAGGCAGCAAGAGTTGGCATCATTTTGTGTAGTCCTGCCTTAGACACCAGCTGGGCTGGGACTGGTTAATATGGTCATGCTGGTTGGGCTGCCAGTTGTTGCAGTAGACAAGGTATAGTTCCTGAGTCAAGCCTTGCTTTTCTCAGAGGCAACGTTAGTTTGGATCTCTGCTATTGAGACTGCAGATGTTTTTTGCAAAACTTTTAGCAACATAAGGCATTGAAATTAAAGCTGAAATTAATTAACAGTGTAATTATTTGTAGAGAAGAGAGACATAATTCCAGGAGGCTCATTGGCCTACAAAACCAAGTGAAAAATGTAATTGCAAAATAAATCTTAGTCTTTCTCAGAAAAATTCTAGATCAGCTATGCATATGGCAGTCACAGAAATGAAGACCTTCCATCCTGGTTGTCATGGGATGTTTCAAACCAATTTGTGTAATTAATAAGCTTGATAAAAGAGTTGTTATTTGTAAATAATATATGTACTCTATTATAAAAAAAACTACCAGGAAATTGTGAATATTCATGGAATACAGGGTAGTATAGGTTAGCATGAATAACATAACAGAGAGCAGCAAAACTCCCATAGACCAAATTTACCGTTTGACTGTGAAGTAAGAACAGCAGTATCATATGAAAAACAACATGAGATAAGAGAAGAGAGCCAAAGGGACTCTTGCTTTCTCTTCTAGAACCTTAATTAAAGCAGCAGAGTAAAATATTTTGCATAGAAAAGAGATTTAATGGTGTAATTAGGATAAGAAAATAGTTCATGACTTTCTGTATGAGAAATCTACTCTGATCTAAGGATAAATCCTTGTTAAATTTTGGACTGAAAGTTTGTTTACCATTACCTATTTCAGTACAAAGGTATGACATAACCAGTGTTTTCTTATTATTATGTTGTTCTTGACCAAACTGAACACAGCGATAGACCTAATGATGTAACTGTATGTCAGATGCTTTGGAAAATCCATTTTAGCTCTATTGCATTTTCAGAGATCTTTTTGTAGCAAGTACCCAGCATTACCAAAAAAGAAAAATGAAAAACATTGTGGGGATACCAGCTTCCTTTAAAGCTTGTCAGGATGGTAACTGTACAAGTGTTCATCTCAATTGTTGCAGGTGTTTCCACAGAAATCAATGCTGGTCAAAGCTGGATGAAGTAGGACACTCTGGATTTATAAGAGGATATACTGAAGGTGTGTCCTTCATGCCTGTGTGGCACCCTTCCCTGTTCTTTAATTGTATCTCTAACTGGATGTAGAATTCGCTTTTTTGTTGTTACCCAAGAATATATATCAGAAAGTCTGCGATTTCCTCAGAGTTTGCAACATTAGAAATCAAGAACCTGTGAGACCCCACATGAAGCCTGCACGTGAAGTCCTCAAGACAAGTCAGCTATGGTGGAGAGCTTCACGGCAGCAGACGTGGTTGTTGCAAAGTGTGGACGGGTAGTTCAGGGCAGGAGGCAGTGGACGTACACCCCAGGCAAGAGCCTTTCGCCACAGACCACCTTGCAGATTCATTTCCTAGGTCCAGCTTGGTCCCGGTGGTACGTGAGGTTCTAATTACAGCAAGGGATTGCGAGGCCTGGAAGATTGTCACCGACAGTTATCGGAAGGGCACGGCATTTGGGACTTCACTGGGCTGGAGCTGTCTGAAAATAATACAGATAAATAAATGGTATGTTTACTCTGAGGAACAGGAGTAGAACAGTACAGATGAGGCGAATTCAAATGCATTAGCTGATATTTTGGTGGTGCCTTTTCAGTCATGTTGAATTATTTTAGCTGAGTTTGCTCAACTGTATGTATATTTTATTTTTTTGTTTGTTTGGGGTTTTTTTAACCTTTGAATTCAAGTAAAAGGTGCCTAAAGTAGAGTTGATCAATTTTTATTTGGAAATCTAAATTGTAGTGCAAGTTTAGGCTTCTGAACTATATTTGTCTATGACTAAATTCTTGTAATAATGCAGCTTGTTTTTACAAGGGAAAGAGAGGAACTAACCTGCTTTAATTTGGATTTTTCGTCTTCATAATAATTAGAAAAAATAATATTTCATTTAATGAAATAAACCAAATGATAGCTTAATTTCTTGTAAATAGTAGTCATTAACTTGGGCAGTATTGGAGAGTCATTGGTAACCGATTATTCTGTGTGCAGGTATTCATTTAAACTAATACTACATTTACCTTAGTTGTACCTGACAAAGAAAGCCATTATTGCACTACTGTATTATTTCATTAAACTGTAACAAAAATTGTACATTTGTAATGCTGTGATAAAAAGGGGGTTTTCTTCCACAATTTTTTTTTTTTGCCTGTGTAAACATTGCTATTGCTAGTACCAAATCCCTGATAAATGTTCAAAGCAGATGCCATCAAAAAGAAAAGGATCTGTTTGTTAGTTGGAGAATTTAAATGTCTTAATTTTGTTTAAAGAGGCTACTTTAATAATCAAGTGAAATTATATATATATGTAAAAAGCAGCCCTTAGACATACAAGGTGTTTCAGAGAGTGAATATAATACAGATGAGGTTCAGCTACTAGAGGCAAAACCTTGAGAGAATATTGTCACTATAAAATTCAATACTGTTTTAAATATTCCTATGCTTACCCTAAGCTTACCCCAAGCTTACCCCAAATAAACTTATATATCTACAGTGTGTAGTGCTGCGTGGGGTACGTAATGAGTTGCTCCACCTAAACTAAGCGTTCTTGCCACTTACCAGAGCTAATTAGCTTGAGTAGGAAGAATGTGATATAGCTTTTCTGCTTCTAGTTGCCAGTAAGCCTGTTTGGTGCTAGCTCAGGGATCTCTCTACACTGCTACTTCACACACTGCAGACAATCTCTTAGGGACTCATTAAAGCCATTTTATTTTTCCCCGTATTTGAAACTTCTGTGTTTCCTGGATTATGTATTTATTAATGGAAACTTCTTTATTTTACATGTACATTACTCTTCTGAAAGCTGCATTTTAGTATTACATTTCAAAGTTTTTTTCAGTTTTCTATCTAATCAATGCTTTACCACTTGGTGATGTAATCTGTAGGGTTGGGTTTTTTTCTTTAAGCAATAGGCTGGACAGTAGAAACTGTGTTTACAAGAGAATTGTAGACACACGTTTTAGAACCAAACTACTTTGTGAGGGCTCATAAATCCTGCCTATCACTGGTGGCATAAATTGTTTCCTGGAGAGGCAGGCTGCTTCTCTCTAGTACCCACTGAGGCTCAGTTTTGGGTTTTTTTAGGGGCCTAAGTTACGTTTCGAATGTCAGATTTTTTACAGCCTCTATGTATATGTAGATAACTAGGGCTTAGTTCTCTGCTCCCTAGTTCTCTGTTCTTTTTCTGGTATTGCACAATAAGTATTTACTTCTGTGAGTATTACATTGATTTCAGGCTATTCCTAGTAATTTAACATGTAGTGCATGGAAGGAGAGCAGAAATCTCACTTTGAGTTTAATTAGGGATTAAACCATCTTCACAAAGACAGTCATTGATGCGTGCAGGAAAAAAACTACAAAAGAGTTGAGGATGTGAAAACTGGAGCCTGGGCTTGGAGCTACTCCTGGTTGTCACATTTATTGCATTAGCTATAAACGGGAGAAGGCAAACACAATTTCCTTAACTGGGGATTGACATGCATCACAGGATCTGCAAGATCTAACGATACGCAGTTTACTTTCTCTGAGCAAATTTAAACCTCACATCTGGATTTTGGTCAGAAGCTGTGTAGCTGTTCAGGATGCTTTGAAAAAATGATGGAAGTGTCATTATATATGCTCTGTTTGTTATTTTAATTAATCTGTTTCTTTGCTGATATTCTTCATTTCTTCTCGTGAAATTAATATTTTGCAGGTTTCCCGTTCATTTCAATGAGTAGTTCATGTACTTGTGCGTGGATTTCTGACTTTTGTTGCTCTCTGACTCTTTCTGATGCCTTTGAACATAGTATAAAGCACCTAAAATATTCCACTATGACCATTTATTCTGAAGTTTGCTTGAATGGTTACCTTTCCTGTTCCTCTAGTGTTTCTGATAGGCTATTGGATTCCTGTTCAGTTCCTGCCCCCCAGGCAATAAAACTACGTTATATGATATTAGATGTAGCCAGGTTATTCAATTGTGTGTGCCACATATGGACTTTGATTAAGTTGTCCTGGATTTCCGAAAGTAAACTTGACAGCAGCTTCTGGCCCGTAGCCACCACACTGTTTCCAGAATGACTTCCCAAGGGAACAGGATTGAAGCTAGAGTCTTGCTGTGTGGTCTGAGCTCACTAGGCAATAAAGGAACACAGTCAACAACAAGCATTTCTTTCTTTGTACACCACATCAGGGAGTAATAAAGGTCTCATCGGAAGTTTTATGTAAACATGGTTCATTTTTTTATTACCTGAACTGTTAATTAAGCTCCTGTTGGTAGGACTTGCTGTCTGCTTTCTGCACATTCTCTTCCAGTCAAGTATGGCAACTTTGGAAAGGGACTTTAATGCTGGAACTGTTACATGAGCAACATGGTGTAGCTTGTCATGGATTTTTGGGAACATGTTCTGCTGTTAAAACAGCTTCTTCAAAATTCAGTCCCTAGAAAATAATTTCTATTTATCTATAGGTATCCCATTTATTTGGATGGACTACCAGAAGTAATGAGTTAGCAGCACAAGTTGTTCAGTTTCTTCTTGTAGAAATTTAATATTTTTATTTCTCTTTTAAATTGCAGGTGGACTTGAGATTATAGTTCTCTGTTAAACTCATGCTTGCCTTTGTATCGTTTCCAGGTTTCCATTTGCAATATGTATGTAAGCAATGGAAAAAGCAATACCTGGATACATACTTATGGTTTGTCATTCTAGCAATGTTTTTAGAATAAATGTGGCAGTCACCCTAACAGATCTTATGGAAAAGCTCATGTTATGCTTGGTTGTACTGAGGGTAAAGCAAGGACCAAAGTCTAAGTAACTTATTTGCCTCTCTGCTACCTGTTGACCTTTTCAGAACTTTTAGGATCTGCAAACGCACACTCATGTGCACATAGAATAGAATCCATTTCAGAAAAGAGAAGATGCTAAATTTAATGAGGGCTGAGGAGGCAGGATTTTAATGTACTAACTTTGTCATTTTCTAGTTCATTTTTCCTAAGCTGCTGAAGGCCTACTTTCCCCCCAATACTGTCTTATTACAGCAAATAGATATGATAAAATAATCTTCATCTCACTCCATCTACACAAAATAATAATGGAATTTTATATGGAAACAGACATATTGTTTCATAATATTAATGAATGTAATCTGTGCCTATCCTAAAGTCAGTAGCTGTTTTTGCCGCTTATATGAAGATGCATTTCTACAAGTAAGATTCTACAGTAAGATTGTCATGTTTAAAATAGGGATTAGGACTTCAGTATTAGAGCAGTAAAAATAATGACAACGTAATGACTTAGGATAAATCATTTTCAGTGTTCTATTCAGAGTACCTGAAGTGAAAAGAGTATAACTACAGCATTCAAGATAGTAAATCATGTTATGCCAAAAAATTTGGGGTCAAAACTCCATGAGACTGGAACTTTTAAAGGCATTATGAGGTTCCACACGGCCCTGCTGTATCTCAACAAGTTATTTGAAATTTAAAATGAAGTATATAAATTTGACATTGTGGTTAGTTTGCAAATATGTGAATGTGAGTATTATCTCTGAAGCTGTACATCAGTAAAAAAAAAAATACACTTATCTACTCAGAATTTATTTCCTTATGCCAGGGTGCATTTTTGCAACTTCTGCATCGGAGTCTAGTCTCAGACTGTATATTCCACCTGTTTTTTTCCATTGCAAATGTGAAATACAATGCCACAAACTTCATAAACCAAGACTTCGTTTTGCCAGTGACTTCCCTTGTGGGTGACAAACTGCTGAAGTTTTCATTCTGCTAGACCCTACTTATTCCTCATTAGCAGAAGCCTGATTATTATAACTGAGCTTGTCATGTTACGAATTCTTGCTGCTTAGATGCAGGAAGGACATAGTACTTTTCACTAAGGTGATAGAAGATTCCAGAATAAATCTTCCTACTAATTATAAGGAAATGCAGATGTTTTAGCGTAAGCCTTAGAGCAGGTTCATCCATAAACCTAAATTTTTCCTTTAAAGGCTTTACATAATCTACAAAGGAAGACTTTTCCGCTTATTTAATGTTTATGGGTTTCTGACCTGATTCAGAGTTTAACATTCTTGCTTTAGAAAGAATTAGCCTTTGCTGGAGTCAATGATATGAATAATTATTTATGGCTAGATTGTGCCTTTAGGCAAAGTCTTGAGTGAAAGCTGATGCATAATTAGCATTGTCCCAGAAGGAGCCCTGGAAGGTATAGTGCCTTAGGGACAACCTTCAAGCTCAGTTCCCTTTTTCTTCCCTTCTTGCTTCAGGGATTCAGTTATTTTAACACAGCAGAGTTAAAAACTGATTGCTGTTCAAACACAGCATCTAAAGATTGTATCCTCCATGTAGACCTACCCATGTTAATGCAATTACTCTGCCTGCACCACTGTATTTACATTACTTTTTTTTTTCCTTTAGAATGGGTCATTTGAGATGTAACCCTTTACTCTGATTCTTTCAGTAAAACTGACTTCAGATTGACCTGATGTCAGAGGGGCTATATGCCTGATACATATATAGACTTTTCCAGAGTACCAGAATCAAGACCCCATTCCAGAAATGTGTTTGTCTTTCTTTTGGCAATCATAGTCATTTTGACTGTGTTGTGATCTGATTCCAGGCATTTCATTAGTACTTTTTTTAAAATGGGGCTATTAGATTTATGTATAGCATGTCTTGTCATTAAAGGAGAAGGACTAGGAAGAATATGGACAGAAATCAGATGAAATATTTCTTTTGCAACTTGGAGTCACATATTTCTGAGAATCAGCTGGGTTGAGTGTCTTGAGGCTTGTCATTCGTTGGCATCTACTCTTTTATCAATTGTAGCTCCTGCTTCCTGGTGACATAATACCACTCTGCTTTCTGACTCCATTCTTAAAGATAGAATTAGTGTTTTATCTTTCTCCACCAAATTTGTAATCCTTCCTTCTCTGTTAATGACTTCTCACCTACTTAAATATTTCGGAGAAGCGGATACATCCTTTTCCTATTGCAGCTGTACCAGCAAACAAAGTCACTGCTTGTCACTCTTCCAGATAGCAATTGCTGCCTTTGCTAGTGAAGCTACTCAGATGATTGTCTCGTAACCCATTTCAGTCAGAGTGTTTTAGCTTAATCAGTTTAAAGAGTCGTTCTTTGTTAACTTGACACATTTTTGTCTGAGACGAGCTCTGAAGAAATCACATATGCAGTTGAATTAGCTTCTAGCAACAAGACAGTAACAAGCAGATGACAGAAGGTTCAGAAATGGTGGGATTTAGTCAGGGAATGGTAAATGCTTTCATGACTATAACTGCCAATGGAAGTGGATGCATATTCACATTTAAATTGAACAACAACCTTAAAAAATAGTCCATTTACAATCAGTTCTTCAAGAGAAAGTGATATTATCCATTTGTGTGTGTGTGTGTTTGTGCAAGCTATGAGCAAAGTGTGCAAGGTGGACAGCAAAGCAGAAAATTGGCAAGACTCTATACACCCTCTGTGTATACCTTTTGCAAAGATGGGCAGAATGGGAGAAACATTAACTGAATATAAACAAAAACAACAGTGAAAATGCAGTGTGTTCAGTAGATTAGACATAATTTATGCTCACATCTGGCAGCAGAAAAAGCAAAAGCATACTGGCATATGACATCAGACTCCTTGCCAGTTTTTTTGCATCCTATGCTAATGGCCATTCCGCCATCTAAACTTTAGTATTAAGGAGTATGGGATTAATAAAAAGGTTAATGGTTTTGTGAATATGCCATTCATCTCTTCTGTGTTTAAACATTTAGAAAAAACAGCGCTTCCCAAGGGATAGTATGGAAAAACAAAGCGGGAAATAACAAACTCACTGTGGTCTATGACAGGGAAAATTTATAACCGTGCATTCAAATATCACATTGTCAAACAGAAGATACCTGGAAAAATTGCCCATAGCTAAATCCAAATGCTTCTGCTCAAGCACTAGGGACTGACATCAAGGCTAGACTAAGGAAAGAAAAGAAGGGTCAAGGTGAGACAACAATTAGGCTTACTTGGGTTAAGTCTTATCAATTAGGCAAATGATTACAGTTGGTGTGCAATATTAGGCTCTAATCACAGTTGCTGCTGCTGCCCCAGCTATCTGAATATCCAGCTGGGCACCACCTCCACCATCAACCCCAGTTTAGCTGCTGCAGACTCCAGCATGTGCATTGGAGACACTGGCGATGGGGCTGTTTTGATACCTTCAGCAGCCTGCTGCTGCATGGAAATCATTTCTTCACCTAGAGCCGAAGCCTGGTTTGGTAGTACAAGAGCATTACACACAAGACACATAGGAAAAGCTTACCCTAAACCCCTACCTTAAAGTTCTATTTAACACATTCCATAAAGAAAAAAAATGAACAAACCTCTGACTGAACAGAAAGATGTGTTTTATCCTTAACGAGGAAACATGCTTATAGTGACAGTGAAGCATCTGATACTTCTCCCCTGATTTACTTGCTTCTGAGTTTACTATATAATATATTCACATGGGTGGCTTTTCATATTGTCATCAGATCAAGCTATCTGCATGTTCTACACATTTGTTTTACATATTTAGAACACATTTTTGTTCTATTTGCCTGCCTTATTTTTCTTAAAACAAGGACATTTCTATTCATGAACAACCAGAAATACCATAGAAATACAGTAATTTTAATTAACACAACCAAACCTCTCTTGGCCACGGTGATCATGTGGACAAGCTGAAAAAGTGCTGACTGAATGCGATGTGTGCATTGCATTGCGACGGGTTACATCACTAGTCGTAACATGATGTAACCCAACGCAGCATGATGTAAGCGTCGTGATACATTGGAGATTTAAAGAAACATCAGCATTCCCTTGTGTCCCTCTGCTCCTTTCCAGGAATGTGCTCTCATTCTTCGTCTAGTAATTAATAACCCATACCCGTTGCCAGTCTGTGAATGCTCATGTCTTATTCTTACTTACATTAGTAGTCTCCCTTCTAATTATGGGCAATGCAGCCTTAATCCATAAAAGACAGATTATTTTTTTTTCTATGTACATATAGGTACAGTTGCTCTCTGTCAGTTGTCATAGATTTCTGATGAAAATTTAAAAAAAATAATCATACTATGTTTAAAAATGTTTCACAGATATCAAGGGTACAAATAAATTATTCCAATTTTTTAATTGTGTAGCTAAGTGCACAGAGTTGAAATACTTTTGATTGCATTGCCAGTTACATGTGGGAAGAAGTGCCAGGCTCACAGCTTTTCTTTTTTTTTTTTTTTTTTTAATGCAACTTGATGCATTTTTTACAATGCCATTGCAACTCTGAATCAGTTCAGCCTGTCTTCTGTGTGGATGTTAGGGTGATTTGCCTTATGCTTCTTATTGCCATTGCTTCTTTCAGGACAGATCCTTGTGTATTCCTTTTATACTGTGTCCATTCTGAAAGTAAGTTAGCAGGCACATACACTGCAAATTTGAATTTACCTTAGAAGCTAAGATGCACTTCTTTTGGGTACATGTGTACAAGTAATTGTGTGCTTGGCTTTTATATTTTGAGAAAGTCTATTTTAAGACAACTATGAAGCACACATAATTTTCTAAAGATGAACAGAGGCCCACATTTTATCCCCTAACAAAACAGTATTTCTGTTATGATGCCAAAGTTGGAAGAGAATATGATCAAATAGCACAGTAAGTTTTAAAGGCAGAATAAAAACAAAACAACAACATAAAAAATTCAGGAAACTTTATTCTGTGATTCTGTATGATTCCAGGTAAGGACTAGGGACAGTAACAAGTCCTGTCTTCAATCCTAGTATCACTCTAGCACCTGCTTTTGATTTCACTGCTGTCACATCTTGAATTAACTACATTGCTATAAAAGCCAATTTACTCCATGACACCATTAAAAACTGAAGTTGAAAGTGTTGTATGAGACCACACCAAAATTTTTTGTCCTTTTCCTTTCTCTCAAACTGGCAGCTTTCTCATCCAAGGAATCCTGATAGTGCAAGAGACTCTGTTTCGTCTAAACTTCACTGGCATTTTCTTCCCAGATAGTTTGGTGGCTGATCTATGCTGTGAAACACACAATTCATGATCTCTGCCCCATAAGCTTAATTTTGAATATAAAGCAGTCCCGCTTACTTCAAGAAAATTAGACATAACTGTCTGGTTTGTCTTTGGTGATTTCTTGGTGTCAGTTATATGGTGTAACATGCTTAAAAGTGAGTATAAAATGCTAATAAATGTTTGGTATTTCTGTGCATTATGACTTCATTGCTTTTTTTAAGCATCTACCATTGTTGTTGGGCTACTGAAGATTAATAGCTTTTAAATATATTCAATTATTTAGAGGAATTCAACACTCCCTGTATTCACAGAAAAGTTAGTCTCAATTGATACATGCTATAAGTGAACAATACAATAATGGTATCCCTTTTATTCTTCTGTTCTCTAGTTGTAATTGAGGGCTTTAATTGAATCTCTTCATACAAAACCATTTTTGTCTTCTAGCAATATAAAGTACTGATGGAAGACTTTCTATTTTTGCTATGTTCTGTGTGAAAATGAAACTGGATGTGAATGTATTATTCCTGATAAGACCTGCCATACCTGGTTATTATACACTGATGTACAAAATTGGTGTATTTTCAGAATTACTTCATGACATGCTTTTACATTGAGTGTTGTATTTGGCTATTTTTTTACAGTTGTCCTTGCTATGACTAGAGTAATGCCCAAGCTATTTTCTTTGGAAGTTATGGATAATTTGGAATCTAACAAATGTGTATCTGCTCAAGTTATTGTTTCCACTGTGCATGACTATTAGGTTTTAAACATGCCACCGTATAGGTACCTCCATCTCTGTGCTAGGCTTACTTTTTATTCAGAGAGAAAAAAGAGGAAAAAGCACACCTTGTTTGCAGTGCATCTTAACCTGGGGCAGACATTCTTTATCTCTGTTGACTGCGGAGTGAATAGGTCATATTTCGTAGGCATTTAGATGTATGTTTGTCTTCAGTTCAAAAAGTAGCACCTTAAGTGTCATCCATAATTTATGTAGCTTTATAAACTCTCTTTGAAGATATTCATATTCTCTCTAGCCTTGGCTCATGTAGTTTGTGTTACTGGAAAATTGTACGATATCATAATTCATCCCTTTTTCCAGATCATTAACAGAATGTTAAACAACATCAGATTAATATAGAGAATATTTCACTACACCATTAATCTTTTGCGATGTTGAAAATTGACCTCTGGTTACAACTTAACATACTCTGTGTAGCTTGTTTTTAATCCATGACATTACTTTACCTCTTTCTCTGTGAATAATTACGTTCTCAACATCTTCCCACGGAAAAGGGTTTATCAAAGGCTTTTTGAAAACCCAAATAAATTTTATCGACAAGTTTCTTTCATCAAGTATTCTATGGAGAGGCCTAAAGATTTCTAGCAGATCAAAGAGTGGTGCTTTTTCTTTAAAGACAGCTGTGGGTTATTTTCTATCTATGTATCTAAATGCTTTATGATGCTTTTAATTGCTCTTTTCCTTAGGCTATAGTAATGTTATTTTTCTTGATTTTAATATGCACATTATCTGTTCCTACTAATCTTCTATTATAGTAGCCTATTTTAATTAGACACTGAAGTATTTCACTGGCAGTTCAATAATTTCATCCACAAATCCTTTTTGAGAATAAAATACTGGTTTATCCTTAATGGATCTAGGGATATAGGTGCTAGTGTTCACTCTTCTGACACTTCAGTTTATCAAAATATGGCTTGTTGTAACTCTTTTTTGCGTATTTTTAATTCCTGGGTACTCTTAAGAGAAATGCATATTATCTTGTTGCCTCCTGTAAAACTAGATATCGAGAGAGGAAAAAGAGTAAATGTAGAACAAAGGAAGATTAACAAACATGAAATCAGAGAAACTGAAATAGCTTTCAGTTATTACTGAATGCTGAAGATGAGCAATAACTGAAGACAGCATGGGGTTGAATTAATTTCAGTAGTCTAGGGTAGCAGAGTATGTATTATGGGTAGTTACACATGACCCTCAGGTAAAGTTAACTGAAAAAATAGAACATCATGAAATCAAAGATTGAGGGAAAAGAAGGATCAAAGTCTTGTAAGGAAGAAGTAAGAGCATTGTTTCAGAAAGCTAACCAGTGTGAAGAAAAGGATGGTGCTAGAGGATGCAGTAACATGTAAAAGAATGAAGAAAGAGTTGGAAGAAAATAATTTGTCAGATGATGTCATTTTCTTGGTGTGGAAATCTGTGAGCTACTCTTGAGAGAGGGAAGATTATAAATTATTTTAATGGTCTGTTTTGCACCATACTGCTGATATTAATGGATTTGGAACCTATTTTCAAAGTCAAGAGTCTGAATCACAAATTAAGGGTTGTTACTGGAATTACTGCTTTTTACAACAGAAATTCATAATAAAGGGAAGAGGGAAGCCATGTAGAGACCTGTGAAATGAGATACTAAAATGAAATGTGGTAAAGCCAATATGGGACAGAGAAGGGCAATGAACTTTGATCACTAGGAAAATTATATTATCAGAGTTAAAATGTGGGTGACAGAAAAGGTTTATTTAAATGCTATAACATAGAAAGATGTTTGCACTGAACTCTAGATGCAAATTTTGCAGAATGTCCCATTATAATTTTGTTACAGGAATTATTAAACGTAGCCAAAACTAATGTGTCACAGATTTTAGAAAACAGGCAAAATAAGAACACACCCCTCAGTAATGCTGGCTACGCTTCTTTTTATGCAGCCAAGGCTACAATGGGCTTTCTGGGCTGCAAGCGCACATTGCCACTTCATGTTCAGTATTTTCATCCACCAGTATCCCCAAGTCCTTCTCTGTAGGGCTGCTCCCAATCCATTCATCCCCAGTCTGTATTGGTACTCGGAGTTGCCCAGACCCAGGTGCAGAACCTTGCACTTGGCCTTGTTGAACTTCGTGAGGTTCACATGGGCCCACTTTTCAAGGCTGCCAATGTCCCTCTGGATGGAATCCCTTCCCTCAAGCGTATCAGCTGCACCACTCAGCTTGGTGACATCTGCAAACTTGCTGAGGGTGCACTCAATCCTGCTGTGTCGTTGATGAAGATATTAAATAGCGTTGGTCCCAGTATGGACCCTTGAGGAACACCACTAGTTACTGGTTTCCACTTGGACATTGAGCTGTTGACTGTAACCCTTTGGATAGCAGCCATGCAGCCAGTTCCTTATCCATCTAATAGTCCATCCATCATATGCATATCTCTCCAATTTAGCAGCAAGAATGTTGTGGGGAACCATACCAAAGACCTTACAGAAGTCTAGGTAGATGACATCCATAGCTTTTCCCTTATCCAATGATGCAGTTACTCCGTAACAGAGGGCCACTGGATTAGTCAGGCATGATTTGCCTCAGTTGATTTCCTTTCTTTTCCTTCCTCCACTTTCTATGGCCAATTTTATTGGGGTTTGCGGGTAAGAAGTATGAAATTACCCACTGTGGTGCCTGCAAAGCAAAACACAACACAGTGGACATTTTCAGCCTTTTCAGGCATGGAAGGTTAAAAAGAGTGTGAGAACATGACAAATGTCACACAGACAACACACATGTACAACCACATACACACACAGTGAAACTAATGAAATTTGCCTTTTGGCAGTTTCCCAGCTGAGCAACAACTACTACAAAAGTTACCATTTACCTGGTGCTATTTTTTTTCTTTCAGATTTTGCTTCAGGTGAGAAACAGTTGGCAGAAATTGGGTATTCTTTAGAGTGGAGGGGAGAGTTCAAGGGCACAGAGTAAGTTCATCCTGCTACACCACATAGTCTTTGTTAGAAGGCTTTGAGCTTGGGTAGGAACCATCATCAATGCCAGGAGAAAAGTGAAGTATCACCCTGAGAGATTTGATCACAGCAATCTTTTTGCTGTGCTTTTAAGTCTGATACCTTCTTCTTGCTGCTGTCAGTGGTAGAGAAGTTGGCTGTGGTGCCAGTATTTCTGTTTTCTTCCTGTAAGTGAAGTACATAGGACAACAGATAACATCAGCACACATACAATAATATTGCTTAAAAAAAACGAAGAAAAGCTTGACCTGTTCCTTTTCACAAGAACTGTTCATATTTAGCCAAAGAAGATTGGAATTTAATTTCTTAGAAGTAATTGCATACAGAAGCTGTATTATTTCCCATATGAGTCTATATAGTTCATATACGATTCCCTTTAAATGCAAAATTCAACTTGTCTTTCTTCAGGTGGAATAGGAAAATCATATTATATTATATTGATATTATATTGATATTATATCATTATATAATATTGTATGGTACCAAATGGCACATGCCATGTAGTAACTATATCATACAGGACTTTTTATTTGCTTCTCATTTCCTAGTTCTGTCCCATAATGACAATTTACAAGCTACTGTTGTTCCTTTCTAAATTTTGAGTAAAGCATGAACCCCAAAATTGAAAGTACTAAGCTTAGATTCTGCTTGGAACATTGCAAAATGGAAAACCAAAATAAGACATGAATTCTCCTTATCTTTGGTCAATAAGGAAAAGATTATTCCACCAGAATAGATATATATAACCACAAAAATAGTATGCAGCGAAACTAGCTAACTGATATTATCAAGTAATGGCGATTATGTGGATCAGACACTACTGAGATCAGTGCTGTGGTGTTGAAGTTTGTAAGTTCAAATCATGATTCTGACTAGCTGTTTTGATGCTAGCTTAATATAATTAATAATTATATAGCATGTAAGAATCAAAAGGATCCTTGTTCAGCTTTAACATTTGTAGATAAAATTTCACAGTTTCATAATATGCTCAGAACTTACGCTTTGAAGCAGTTAGAATGTAAATAATACGGAATGCTGCAATATTGGTCTGTGCTTTCCCCCCTCTTCATCCCTCTTCTCTAATATTTTTCTGTGAGAACATCTAAAAATCTTAACAAGTGGAGGACAGAAAAGTACTGCCAGAAAATTGTGTTTTCAAGCTCCAACTATACGGACTTGTCACAACCCGGGCTGGACAGACCAGGGAGTCGTGCTGAGTTCAGAATTCCCTTGGGCTATATTAAGGTGAAATGACACCAAACGATCAGTTAAACATTTTCTTCATGACAGAAGCAAACTGAACTGGGGAGGCATAACAGCAGGTGGTGGGGTTTCTTACAACAGGAATTGGCATGAGACTACCTCAGTAACCCGTGTAATCCATGGTGACCATATAAATCAATTCAGGGAATAAGGAGAGCCCTCCCGTTGGGTCAGGAGGTTCAGAGCGGACCTCCTTGCTTTCCAGATTCCTTCTCACCGAGGAGCCGAGGGGTGGCTGGATCCGCTCCTAGTCCCAGACTTGGTCAACGGTTTATGTCTAAAGGGATGAGGTGGAGGGATTATGGAAAAGGAGAGAGAATGAGAGAGCGAGACAGAAAGAAGAAAAGAGAAAGATTTCACTGGTTCTGGGTCCAGCGTTGGTCCAGTCAGTCGAGGGGTCCATTCCAGTAGGCGCGCGCGTGGGACTTCGGTTTGTGTCCTTTTATCATCCTTGTCCCTCCTTTGGGCGGGCGCTCGACCTCATTAGGCTAATTAGGTGTCATGCACGGTTTGTGCTTTCAGAACCTTCCAGGAAATGGGTCGGTGGGCTTGGGGGTCGTCTGGGGAGTCATTTCCCCTTCCCTGCAGGCTCAACCCTTGTTTGACCTTTGGCCATGCAGGGCGAGCTGCCCTGCTCAGCGTATCAGAACAGCGTATCCCGACACAGAGCTGCGCGCCCTGCGGCATGGCCTCCCTGTCCCGTTGCTGATCTGGGCTGATCGGCTTCTTTTCACCTGTGGTTCCGTGCTAGGCAGGGTTCGTTGTTGTGCAGAGTTCGTAATTAGGCAGAACTTGCCCCACCATGATGTTTGAGACATGAACTCTTTCGGTCTCTCACAGGACTGAATGTATTTTTTAAAGTTGTGGCTAGTATAGATTAATGAAAATCAAAATCCTATGATGACTTTATGCATAAAGTCCTACAACCTCATTAATGCTGCATGCACTAATGTTGCGTGCCACAAGCTAAAACCTCACAAACAATAATGTGAACATAAAAGAAATTTCTGTTCTCTTTCTAGGTTTTTTTTTTTTTAAGTCTAGGTCTGCTCCATTTAATTTCCAGGATCCTAGTGAGACTGGGAAGTGGTCTGCTCATGAAGTCCTTGCTTGTTACCCTCTAAATCGATCTCCTGACATTTGGATAGAGTTGCACTTTTTTAAGTAGCCTGATTCTGATACCTTGTCATCTTCAACTATCCTTCTGTGGAAATAATGAACAATAGAATGCAAGATTTTCTTCTTTAAAAGTATGGTTTCTCTATATTTTATTTAGAAGTGCTGGCAGTCAGTATTTTCTTTGGTATCTTATCACAGTGTAAGTTTTTTGCGATAAAGACATTAATTTTTGTTTGGCAAAGTCATGTATGTTTTCAGTACTGAGTAATAATGAATAAAATGTGTAAATGAACTTTTCTTTCCAGTTTCTATCTTATTTCCTAGGCATCTGCTATGCAGTCCTAGGGAAAATCTTTTCTGTACGTGTACTATTTTGGAAGCATTAGAATAATTAAATATTCATATTTCGGATTATAAAGCTCTTCATCATATCCACCTTACATCTGGTTTTCCATGAAATAGCTATAGTATATTCTATCCCATCTTTTCTTTTCATTTTTAATTTTTAACTCCTTTTTATTAACATTTTAGTTTTTGATAGTCTAATTGTTTAGTTGGTTTGATATTGCTAATTCCAGTAGGAGTTACTACATTGTTATTTGTAGGTGAAGATGCCATTGAAATCTAGTAGAGAAAAAATGGAAAACACTAGGGTATGTGCTAAAAAAACCTAAAAAACCCCACTGAATGGTGTTTTGCATGTACCTCCTTTGGATGTCTTATGACTGTAACTAACACTTCCATGATTCCCAAGTAAAAACTAAGATGTCAGAGATCCAGTAAACATCAAAATTAGAATTGAATGTGGTGCCAAAATATTATATTATCTATTACAACAGAATAAAATTACATTCTCACAGGATCCACTGAAATAACAAACACAATTATTTCCTGAATTCTCCAAAGGCAACTGCAAATTGAGCTTGTGTTCAAAATGAAGAATTAAAATAGCTGCATCAAATAATTAGAGGTATTCTTAAGAGTTGATTATTCAGCTCACAGCTTCCAGTGATGCCTACAAATGCCCAAAGGGAGGGTTTGCACAAACAACTTCACCAGCAGTTGTTAAATGCAGAGTATGTGCTTGTGTTGTTCAGCTGTCTGCAGAGAGGGTGTAACAGTTACCTTTAGTTATTAAAACTGGATGTTAATTCATGGGGTTTTTTACTCATTCATTCATGTTCATTTTAAATGGGACATAGGTACTTATCTCTTAAGCTTATTTGAAAGTACTCACCCTTTAGTTATAGGTAGTGTTAGGTCAACATTAGTCAATTCTTTCTGCAGTCTGGTTACCTAGATTACCTAGGGTGTAGTTACATCCAGGCTTGGGAATAACATATGTTGATTTGTGTCTTCTAATTCAGAAGTCCTATACATTCTTGGAAACTTAATTGTAGTATAATCATCATGTTAACAACCTTATGCCCCTCTGCAGCTAATTGTACTCTACCCATATCTTACACCCGCTGACTTGCCAGTGCAGTGTATCACATACGCTTCTGGACAAACTTTGCAGTGGGATTTATATATCCTACAGGGGCTCTCATGTTCTTGGATCTTTACTGCAGTATTTACCGTAGACTTACTCATGTTCTCGGTCCTCAGACAGGACTGAAGCCAGCTTCATCACAGTGCTGAAGCTTATGCATACTGGTATTTTATTTGAAGTCAACAGGACTTCTCATATGCTTAAAACTGTGCGTGCGCCTAAGAGCTTTGCCAGCACTGAGACACCGTAAGTAACACAGAGGAAAAGAGTGTGTTTTTAAACATTTCAGTATATCAAACTGATTGTTGTATTTTGGACGTTGTAATTCAAGAAAGTAGCATGTAGGTGTCTTTTCCAAATTTCAAAATGGTTTCGCTGATGAGAGAGGTGAGATGGGTGAAAGCAACTGCTGTGCTTCTGCGTAGCAGTACTGTGCACTCAGACAAGTTAGCATTTTTACATTCACACCTCATCAAGTGCACCAATTTAGCAGAGAAATGTAAGCTATTTGAGGTCACTGCCACACTTTCATACTGACAGTGTTCCTCCTGATGCTTGTACAGAAAAATATGTGCTTCCCTCTGAATTAATTTAAATAACTATGTGGTAGATTTATGCTTTTTAATGAGTCTTTCATTATTCAATCAATAAGCATTGCAGGCTCAGTCCAGTCCTCCATCAAATAGAGTAGATTCAGTTACACTCAAAGTACAAGAAACACTCCCCGTATCTGTTGGAGGTCACTGAAAGGATAGGCTGCACAATGCCTTCTTTCTTTTGAGCCATTATAGATGGTTATGTCAAAGCAATGTACTGTATTTAGAAGAATTTAAGTTCTAGATGTGGCGTAACTTGCATAATAAAAATCCTTATAAAAAAAATTACTGAATTTATGTAGCTACCTCATTTCTATATTAGTTATTAATCCTCTAAAATAATAATGATTTATCTATTCATAATTATCAATAAAAGCAATCTGTTAAACCTTAATTTAATATTTTTTTAAAATTATTATTCTCAGTGATTTTTATTCAAACCAATTTGAGGGGGTGGGGTGGTAAAAAATGTACAAAAATGGATTAACACATGGTGAAAGATAAAACATATTAGGTTTATATTTTTTTCCAGGATGAATAAACACAATCTAAATAAGAATTTCAGAATAAGAAATATTTTTCGGGTGTGTTTCTTTCAGTAGCTATGACAAGCGTCCACTGTCAATGCCAGTGTTTATCTTCTTCATACCTATATTTAACAATCTTCTTAAAACGAATGGCTCACTTTCCAAAAATGAGATATATAGGAAGCTTTGAAAACTTTGACAAACGGGAAGAGATACCCCATTTGCCCAAAGTTACATAAGTTAAGGTTTTATCTTTTGCATCTTACTTGGAATAAGAGTCAGTAGCATTTAGCTGCTGAATACAGAATATTATTATCAGAATGTAGACAGGCCAAAACTTCATCTAACAACATAGGTCCTAAGTGATAACAGTTGTTGCTATTTTCTATAACCTCTTTTTGGTCCTAACCAGTGATCAGGATCACATATCATCTATACAGATAGTTTGAAGATTTTCCCTGCCCTGGAATCTGTGTGAATATTATATTTTCTTCGCTTAGATGAATCTCTGTCAACATACTGGCGTGGAATAAACTTGTAAGGAAAGGCACTCCCGTATCAGTCACAGAACTAATAACTCTTATTAAATGGTAGTAAATAATTATTTCCACAACATCCCTTGTAGTGCTTGTATCTTCTGTGGAACTATATAGGACAGCACAGTCACACCGTGTGACAATTAATATATTCCATTGCCCTGTATTAACTTGTTGGAAGATATAACCTCATTTAAAGCATGTGAAATTGAGTGATGGACTGATTTAATGCACTTGTTGTTGTCCGGGAAAACAGCTTGTGGGAAGCATACAATTTAGGGCATGGAGCAGTCATTATTTCTATCTTTATTTGGGAGGACCAGTATACAGAATACTACCATTTGTAAAATG
This sequence comes from Buteo buteo, assembly GCF_964188355.1. Lineage (NCBI taxonomy): Eukaryota > Metazoa > Chordata > Aves > Accipitriformes > Accipitridae > Buteo > Buteo buteo. Next base: position 15,650,597 of record NC_134195.1, on the reverse strand, counting down.
TTAAGAATTTCAACCTGCTTTCATTCTCTGTACATGGAACAGTTAATGCACAGAGATGCAAGCAATTTTTCTGAAAACAAAGGTATGTGTAATCATGTAATCAAAACCTGTAGGCAACATAGAGTACAGAGCTGAGGTAATTTTAGAATTTCATATTTTTTATGCAACCCCTTTTTCAACCTTAGAATTTTTTGCTTGCAATAGAAGTTTCTATGTAGATTTTTAAATTAGTTTTCTAAAACTAAAAAAGCCTGTGAAATAGCATTTTCTTTTTGTTTTAAACCTTACTAATGCATGGAACAAAAAACTCTGTAGGGCTTTTTGCTGCATTTTCTTACAGTCCATCCAATTTCAAATATGATACAAAATTGTCGTTTAATTATCTTTTCTTGAAAATAATCATTTCCTGGCAATATAGCAGCATCTACACATTTGCTGTGGTCTGGAATTCTAGCGATTTTTGTGTGTGTGTTGCAGCTGGAGTCATTAAGAACACAAATTCAATTATGTTACATATTCCTTAGTTAAATGCTGTTCCTATACAGAGATAGCAGTTGCAACTCAAATGGTTTTGTTGTTGTTGTTAATGGTATTAGAATAATGGCCACTGTAATTGTGTCTTCTGCTATTCAGTGATAATATAGGAATAAAAAAAAACAAAACAAAACAAATCTAATTCAGGCAAATTTAAGTGAAATTCTGAGCTTTCATTGGCTTCCATGTTAAAAACTACCTAGAACAGTAGGAATCTAAGTCTTCATATTATTTAGGAGAGAGATGGAAGGCATCTAATTTATGGTTAAAGACTGCTTTGAAATTGAATGTGACTGTTTGCTGGAGTTATGCACACTGTTGACAGATTATAATTTCATTTTAACACCATTATGTGAAGGGAGTGCCAGAGAATAAACCTGTGTTCTTTCTGGACAAGTATTGACTGTATAGAGCGTTTTCATGTACATATATGTGTATGTGCACATATGTATACACCCACACACAATTCCACACACATGTTGCCAGTATTCAGTAAATAATTAAGAAATAATGGTTATTTAAATCTAGACAATATGCATATATATCTCTTTCTCCAATTCAAAGCAACAGGCTTCTAAAAATACAGATATATGGATAGATACATTGCCTTTCTTTGTGATCTCTCCTAACGTAGGTGATCCATGGCCAACTTCTCAGACACTCTGACAAGCTGTAACTCTCAATAATCGTTTTCCTCCACTCCTGTTTGAAATGCCAAATGCCTCTTTTGATCTTTCTTCAGCTGCTGGATGAGAACTTCTTGGTACAGCTATAAAGGTAGCTGGAGACCCTTGGCCATAGCCGTGAGCCAGGGACAGTGTTATGACAGCCAAACTCCCCCACTGATAGACCCGTCTTTTTGGACATAAAATGACTTAAGACTTGTGCACTAAGTGAGACTCAAAGTAAAGCTAACCCACCAGTCTTGGGAGAAATGCAGAAAGTACAGTACAGTTCTGCTTTCCCTAATACTCCCTCGAGACTGTAATGAACTGTTGACTTGAGCTGACTGTAAAATTGTAATAGTTCTCATGATATGGGAAACCAAGAGCTTTAGACATCTATTGAAATGGCTGTATAAATAAGACATATCACTGAGAGAATGACTATTAAAACCTGTATTAATCTGGTTTGAGCTGGAAGTTTCCAGAAGGTTGAGCATGCTCTGTGTGAAACTAGGAGGTCATACAACTAATAATGTGCTGTGTGATTTCTGAAAACTGAGCGCTTTCCCAAAATTAAATGGGGTCAAAAGGTACACTGTGTGACAGATGGAGCAATTACATATAAAATGCAAAGAAATGGCATCATCTTAAGCAGTAGTTGATAATTTTTTGCTGCTGTTAGAGGCTTCAGAATGGATACCTAAAGTGCAAGCACTGGTAAACTGCATGCATGGGAGCTGACTACATTGCATATATACGATACATATTATCTGAATGGAAGAAGATGTAGGATAAATTGTGAATACGTCTGGCAAGACTTGCAACCACAGAAAATCTGTTTCTGAATGAGATTTTTATTCATTATCAAAGGAAACGTGAGCCAGAGGATGTGCGTACAGTGGGTCTAGAGCACAAGTCTGATGAGGAGCGGCTGAGGGAACTGGGGCTGTTTAGTCTGGAGAAAAGGAGGCTGAGGGGAGACCTGATCGCTCTCTGCAACTGCCTGAAAGGAGGTTGTAGTGAGGTGGGTGCTGGTCTCTTCTGTCAAGTAACTAGTGATAGGACAAGAGGAAATGGCCTCAAGTTGCTCCAGGGGAGGTTTAGGTTGGATATTAGGAAAAATTTCTTTACCGAAAGGGTTGTTGAGCATTGGAACAGGCTGTCCAGGGAAGTGGTTGAGTCACCATCCCTGGAGGTATTTAAAAGACGTGTAGATATGGCGCTTAGGGACATGGTTTAGTGGTGGACTTGGCAGTGTTGGGTTAACAGTTGGACTCGATGAACTTAAAGGTCTTTTCCAACCTAAGTGATTTTATGATTCTGATTATATGGCTAGTACCCACAGTATGAAAAAAATCCAATGTGGCAGGAACACAGAAACCCCATTTGAGAACTCAGTGATATAATCCATTTTATCAGATCTCAAAACGAATTTAAAACCCTCTTAAACCAAAGAACTTAGTTATAAAAATGTATTTCAGTTACCAATAGAAAAAATGAAAAATTGTTCCACAGCACGTAGGAGAAACAGCATTCCCACTCACATTGTAATTAAATACACTTTAGAATTATATTAAGTTGTTCTGAAAATTGGTTACTCCATGATTTCTTCAAGCTGTGAAGAATTAAAAAAGAAATAAAGAAAGTTTCAAATATTGCAGATAACCTTATGCCACATACCTGTGTTACATGTCATTTGTGTCTCATCACATCTAGTACCAAGGTGTGGTGACAGTTTCTAAATTCTCATTACACTTGTGTTGTTCTTTCTGAAGCACAGTGAACCAGAGTCACTTCAGGAAGCATATTAGAGAGAAAATCCTTGGAATATGTTACTGATATATATATTGATGATTTTGGGAGTGGTAGTAGCTGAACTAAAATGCTTTGGGACACATCTACTTCTTTCACTCAAATTACTTTAAATATGGATTACAGTCTAAATAATTTTACATAGTTTTTTTGTCTACAGGCACTATATATATAGGATCACACTGATTTTGTTATTTTTTAATTCATAGGAATATTATGTGGTAGTTTATTTTATATTTTGCATATGATTATAATATTTTTTTAATCAAACAATTAGAAAACTACCTCACTGGGTGAAATAAGATCAAGGTTTCTTCTGTTACGTGCTTTCAAACTTGTGTCTAGGTGGATTTATTATCTATGAGTAATTATTTCTCATTAGTTTTTTACAAGAATCCAAAACAGCTTAAGGGCAATTTATAGGTGGAGTACTTATATCTAAATACAAAACTAATTATATTTGGGTAGCACCTGAGAAAGGATTCAACCTTTATTGGGCTACAGCTAATTTGGAAAACTATTTTAAAAAAAGGGCAAAACTTGGACGGTGATTGACACTTAGAGCCTGCATCTAACATTTCTCAAAGAAATTGATAGATTAGAGAGCATCTGTATTTCACTGGCAGTGATATTTTTACCTAGTTAATTATGTACTGAATACATATAATTGTATAACTGAATGCACTTGTGTACTACATAACACAATAATTTGTATACAACTGCATTGAAGGTGCAGGCTTTGTATGAAGGTGAAGTCTCAGCCACTGCTTTTCACATTTTGACTCACTAATCACTGTCACTACATATAAAATGGTGATGTTTCCAGAAAATTTCTATAGAAAATCTGTATTCTGTCTGTATCAAGAAGACAAGCAAACCAATGCACAGAACCCTAAACTGTATTAGCAAATCTTAAGCACTGTAGTAACAATTAACCGCATTCTGTCTCACAATCATGGACTGAAGTTTACTTGAAACCTTAAATTGTGAGAGATAGAGGGACATTTTAAATAGTAGAATAAAAGAAAGTAATAAAATAATTATTTTATTTTAGCTAAATATGATGTCTCTGTGACATATTCAGATTTCGTATACAAACTCACACATAAACAAGTTAAAAAAAGTATAGTGTTCTTTTCAGTATGTCTTAAAAAGACACTTCCAAATAAGGACAATTCAGGAAAAAAATTGTTACGTCTGATGACTTAGACCATTTTATTTGGTTAGTAGCCATATTTCATTTCTGAACTAAATTAGAAATTGAGTTTCCTATTTGTGTTTCACTCTTTTATCAAGTAACCTTTTACATTACAGAGGGCTACTCTCTACAGGAGCAAGCACAGTATAATGAAACGTTGGTTGCAAGGATAACTTGGTGTCATTTTTTTTTTTAGTCGGAAAACAAGTATTGCCCAAGGAGAGGGGTGGGGAAAACTATGTTTATTTCCTCTTGCTCCCATAAGCACAGGCTATGGCATGTATAGACGTGTGTGTGTATGTGTGTGTGTCTGTGCATGTGTACACCTCAAAACTATTTTGAGAAAGCATACTGAATACAAATTAAAATATATACTTTACTAAATCTTCTAATAATTAAGTGCAAGTTCTTTATCATGGTAAGTAACTGTTTTCAGTAAATTTCTAGGTTTTTCTAAAGAGCGTGAAATGTGGTATAATAGGAACCAAGTCTACTTTTGGACCAATTTCATGTCTGGGATTGACTCAAATCTCTTTCACCTTTGTTTACAGTCTGTTATTTGAAGTATCTTTTTGCTCCTATTGGAAGCAAGTTTAAATTTTAAGGAGGTCTTTATGGTTTGTCTTGGTCCATTCAAGTTGTGTAAGACTCGATAATTTTATTTGCATTGGTTCCATTTAAAATTCAGGTTGTGGCTAATTCTTAATAAATCCTAATGAGGATGAATAAAATGTTAAGTCATTGAAAATAGTGACTGAAGGCATTAGTTCTTCAAGGTTGCAGAACAGAATGAAATAAATTGCATTTCTTGTGTAGAAACATAATTTAGTAAATTTTTTAATATACTTTTTTGGTTTATATTATTCTTTTTTAATAGCACATTAATTTTGTTTTTGCAGAAATCACTTTTAACTGAAGTAACTGCATTGTCACAGAATACGATACATTTTTTCAAATATTTTCAATTTGTTCTTCTTGACATTTTATGTTTATGTGCAGTTTGCATCTTTTTTGTTTTTCAATTTCCAATGTAACAGATTTTGACATTTTTGTTACATTTTTTTTGTACTAGTGTTTTTTTTTTATTTTTGAGAACCTGCTGTTTTTGAATTCTCTTTTTTCCCTTTATTCTCCTCCTCACTATGATCCCAGGAGCCAACACAAAGAAAAGCGCAGATGATATAACCAGTAATGATCGTGGTGAAGATGAAGGTATTTTTTGTTTTTTCAAAGCTCAACCCTGATGCATGAACATAAACTTTTTAATTTTTATTATAATAATAATTGTTATTGTTATTGCTATTATTTCAACATGATTTTTAGTCCCTTATTTGCAGAAGCACACTTCAGTGTGCTTCTTTATTTTCTTCTTTAGAAATTACTTTCATTGTTTTTCTTTTTAAAATCCAAATTAGCATATAGATGACTGCAGTTCCTCTGTGACATAGGTGTAAAGGTTGTTCCTAAATGTGTGTGAAGTGAGTAACAAATATTATTTGAAACCACATACTTTTTCCCCCTATTCTTTCTTAGGTTGAGAAAATGGAATTTAAAAACATGCATGTGCTCTTTTGCATCCTACACATTTTGTAAATTCACCTGTTTGAAATTCATGAAAAAACTCACATATATCCTTCCTTTCATTTCCACTGTTTCCCCAGTGCACATGCTGTACATTGATGCAGTTGAATTGTGCTTTGTCTTTGCTATTTTTATTTACTTATTTATTTTTTTCTCACAGGATGTGGTTTATTTCAGGACACAAAAATAAAGGAAGCTGTTGATGTTGCTTTATTTTTTTTTCCTGTAATCAGCTAGCCTCTGAGATACATTCGTTCTGACTCTGACCACATTCCCACTGAAATCAATGACAATCATTTCCATTGACTTCTTTCAGAGTTGGATTGGATTCCCTGAAAGGAAATGTTAAAGTTCACAGTGAAGTACCCCAAAAAATTTTTACAAGGAAATACTTTTTTCTTGCCTTGGCACAGCAAAGCTATTTAGGATGCACTGAAATAGAAAGAAGTCATGAAATCTTCCTCTATTCTCACCCTTCCTTTTCATTAAAGTGACACTGACAGTTTATTTTACTTTAAATATTTACCAAATCGAGAAAAATATTTTCAAATTAATTGAGAAGATAACAACCTTGGGTAGTTTATTGGTCTGTTTTTGAACCAATGTGTTTCTTAATCCTCTCACGCTTGGCCAATCTGAAGTGATATTCCATGTCTTTTTTCCTGTTTTCTTCTATTTGACATCAGTTCAAATAACTTTGAAAAATTTGTCCTCTCTGTTCCCCTTAGAATCACGTATACTGCAGCGAGGACACTATCTCCTCTTTTCCTAGGAGTTCAGCTCAATTGTAGCTAATCTATCTATATATAAAATACCGTAATAAAAATCTCTGGTCTTCAATTCCCACTGGTTGCCCTCTACTGTACCACATTCATTGCTGAATTACACTATTTCTTATAACACAAAAATGCTGTGCGGAATACTCCAAAATTACTCTGTTATTTTCCGAATGTCACCTTCCTATTTCTGTGCAATATATGCTTTTCTTTAAATGATGGCATCATCATTTTCTATACCAAATTCTGTAGTTAATTTTCAAGCAAAAGATAAGTAACAAGCAAAACCAAAATTGCTTTAAAAATTTAAGATAGATATTGAATACATTATTATTCAGGCTTCTTAAAAAATTGTAAAATGTTAGGGTTTCATGATTAACAAGGGCATCCATTTTAGATGTACGCACATAAAGCATGGAGCTCATTTCCTTTATGTTGAAGCTAATCATGTTCCCATTGAAAGGGAAGAGGAAACCTCCCATTGACTTCAGCAGTGAAAGATTCAACCCTGAGGTAGAACTATGTAATAAGGAAAGATTAAATACAACAAATCATGCCATGAGAGTTTGGAGCGAGAAGGGAAAGGTAATTCAGTAACACAAATAATTGTGTTAAATAATTGTTGCTTTCATTTTTTTGAGGGCTTAGCTGTGCCTTCACAGAAGAAACACTTTCATGTAGTTTGCTGAAAATGCTGAGAATAAAAAAAAAATACATCCACTAGAATGCACCTCATTGCTTTATATGATCTGTTTAATGGCTGCATTACTCTTATAGTCACAACAATTAAAAAGATCTTATCACAGAAATGTTTGTTCTGCTGCTCAAGTAAAACACATAAAATACAATATGTAAAGTATATATCTTTTTATGTAAATAAGGCAGATTCTATGACAAGCCTTAAACTCTGACAACTAAACAGGTGTACATTGGAGCCTGGACATACATTCCTTGCACTTACCTGACAATTTTTGATATTTAGGGTAGTACGTACACATGAGTAAAGTAAAAGTAGGCCATACAAATATAACCAGTCAAAAATTACCTTTAAATATGCTGAGATTAGTTCCACATATACAAAATAATATTATATATGTGGTACCTCATTGCGGATCATGTTCTGGGTATCTTTGAGTATTTCCTAACAAACCTGAGAAGGAAGAGTTTTGGAAGGCTTTCAAACCCAGGTGCCCTACTTCTAGGTATTTAGCTCAGATTTTTCTTCCTCCACTTCCCTTTTCCACTGTTCAATATATGCCTATCCTACCCAAAAGAGAACATTCGGTTTTTTTGTTTGTTTAATCCTGATCCAATAGTCAGAGATTCTGCTCTCCCTTGGGTGTTGTACTATATGATTGAAAGAAGTGCTCCTATACCACATGCAGATACACTGAATTATTTGTAAAAGGTGTGTATATCTAATGGCAGCTTGCTGAATTGCCCTCTGCTTTTTAAAGGAGCTTAGCCCCTGTTCCCACTGTTTCTGTAGAGAACATAAGTTCCTAACTGAGGTAGTCTGAACCATCTCTGGGATCAGGAGCCTAACTTTTTGGTTATTAGAGGAAGAGAGATTAATCCGGTCCTAAATATACCCCAAATCATTGATTAGTGCATCTTTATAACTCACTCTGAAGTATGAAAATATTACTGTCAACTTCATTTAACTTTCTTTTAGAAATAAAGACCTAACTATTTACCTGTTTGAAAGTAATCAAGAGCTTTTCTGTGTATACAAAAGATCAGCCATACCATTAAGGAGCATTAATTCAAGGCTGTTCTTTAAGCCTTAGCTACCATGACAAGGAAAAGTACAACACAAAAGACATCATTTGATTTAAATACAAAAAACCTGGGCCATGAGTTCACATAAATTCTCTTTGTTTGTTAATTCCTAAGCTCTTTGAAAGAAGGGACAGTTTACTATGTTTACTTCTATCAGAACAATTTGATTTTGTGATATTATCTCTTGCTGAACTATTGGGAATATAATTTCAACAATTATGTCTCAGTGAGGAATGGGAAAGTATGGATCATTATTGTAATTTTATTATTAGATGTACAGATATTTCTAAATTGGCCTATACTTGAATCAGAATATTCTAAAAAAAGACAAGATTATTCCATAATTGGATTTTTCTCTTCAGGCTTTTAGATGTTTATATTCAAATTAAATTCCTTGTAATATTGAAAGCATTTCAAGTGTTCTGAGAATATTTCAGAGGAAATAGTATTTGAAGTAACCAAAAGAAATATTCAAACTATAAATATTAGCCTTGTAGGATGATCCTGAAATGTGTAAGCTAGCTGATTAAAGTGGTGGTGATGACATTGAAAACATAGGAAATAATTAAGAATATTTTTAGCACTGTTATAAATTGCCATATTTCCTTATTTTTTATTACTTTATTATGTTTTCCTTACTTGACTTTTTTCAGACATTCATGATCAGAACAGCAAGAAACCCGTTATGGTCTACATCCATGGTGGATCTTACATGGAGGGTACTGGCAATATGATTGATGGCAGCATTCTCGCAAGTTATGGAAATGTCATTGTTGTCACTCTCAATTACAGGCTGGGGGTTTTAGGTAAGTGACTCTTTCCTTCATCACCAATTGCACAGAAGTATTTGATTGCTTAATTTATCTACTGATTGATCATAGGTCCTTGGATCAGTTTTGTTTTTAAAACAGAACATTCTTGCTGGTGTATTTTGAATTCTGTTCAATGTTTTATGGAAACTGGGCTAGGCTACATTCTTTTTGACAACTGCTGGTTTATGTTGAATTTGTCATCAGCTCATATTTGCTTTTGGCTCAGTGATTTAATAAGTTTTGAGAATTTGTATTTTTTGTTATTAAAATTTTCTTGATTCCATGTGGGAAAAAAAAAAACACCCAAGAAGTGAGTACTCACCAGTTTCTGGACAGTTGGTAATGATAAAAAGAGGGAAAATGTTACTATTTATCTGTATTTATTATTTCTGTGTGCAAATTGTTTTTTAGGGCAGAAGATGTAGAGGTAATATAGACAAAGCAGGCTATATACACTGATGGAATTTATGTTGCAGGTAATACGGAGTCAAGGGGTTTCAAGGAGTAATGTAAAATTATCTTCCTAAATACAAGGAACTAATCCATAATAATGAATTATAATATTGAGAGAAATTAGTACTTCTGTCTTCCAAACAGAACAAGAGCTGCATCTTCTTAACATTATAAATATTCCTCTGTCAGCATTAGATTGAATGAAAAATGTCAGGGGATTGAAACCCCCCCAAGCAGGACCAGAGCCTGCGAGTGTGATGCTTCCTGTAGCTGAAGTAAGAACCCTTCGTCGACACCTTCCCCTTGGTTGGGTGGCCTGGATTAAACACCAACCACAAGGTTTCTGTGTTGGCTTGGCCTCTAATTTTCATTGTAAGCTCTCAACCTGTTCATCGCTGTTTTTCAAAGATGGCTGTGTACAGTCAATCCATTTTTTTATATAGAGGGCAACGCCTCACCACTACCTCTCCTTCCTTGTGTGTCCTTTCTGAACAGTTTACAACCATTGACTGCTGTGCTCCAGCTGTGTGATTTGTCCCACCAAATTTCAGTGACAGTGATTAGTTCGTAGTTTTCTAGCTGCACAGTGCCTTCTACCTCCTTTTGTTTGTTACCCATGCTGCATTGGTATAGAGACGCTTCAGTTGGGCTATCTACCATGTCACCTTTTTAGAGGAAAATGCCCTAATTCCTTTGGGGCATTTCATAGGTGTTGCCCTGTTGGTTCCTAATATATCAGCAGCCCCCGTCTCTTCTCTGGTACCCCAAACTCCATCCCCTTCCCCTGCTAAATCAAGTTTAAAGCTCTCCCTGTAAGTCTGGCCAGCTTGTTGGCAAAGAGGCTGTTGCCTCGCTTGGTCAGATGAATCCCTACAGAGCCGGCAGCAGCCCGATCACCGGTGGAGCGGGCAGCACTACTCGTGCGCCCTGCCTTCACTGCACGAACTGCCACACAAACTGCCGATGCTGTTCCCAACCCACACCGGCCATGTTCGCAGCGCTCCTGGTAGCTGGTGTTCCCCAAAGGCTGGTTTTATGCAGCTTCCCATGGTTTGAACCGGCCCCAGGGACCACCAGCACTGTCCCACTCTCACCCGACCATCTCGCAAGACCCGTCTCCTACTGGCTGGTACCTCCCCCACCAGTAGCCCAAGGGTGCTGGGGGTCCAGAGACCCCCTCAGACATCTCCTGGGGACCTGCCAACCCTCACACCGCTCTCGGCAGGAGGTAACCGCTGCTGCTGCCACTGCTAGCATCAGCTTCCCAAGGTTTAACTGCAGGAACAAATCCCAGTTTGAGATCCTGGGAACAAATCGATAATGGTGGTTACATATGTTTAAGAAAGCTTGGATTTTGGAAATGCATCTTCATAGATGAGGGAAAATGAAAATTGTTAGGGACCACTTACTTTACCTGACTATCCTTCACAGAGTTTGGCCTCAAGAAATATCTATACAGCCATGCCATATTGTCAAGGTAGTAGAACATAAACTATATGGGTTTCTTTTACTGCCTTCTGATATAATATAATTTTAATTATGTTTAATGGAATCTGTGATCATCCTATAACTTAGTAAAAGTCTTATGATTTGAAAAGACCTGGTTTTAACACACAACACTGCACCCTTTGAATTTTAAAACCAGGTTTTAGCAGGCACCATAAAGACAAGGTTTCTCCATCTATTATAGGCTGAAGTCTGGTTGTCTGTTGGCTATAACTGAGATGACTGAAAATTCTAGTCTCATGTTAACCAGAAAACAGGCATCCTACACAGAAGAAAGGATTTACTTGCAGTAGTTATAACATGGTGATCTTCAGGGCTATAAAACTTTTTAACTGGGTGATAGAGACAAATATCTTCATCGCTATCTTTTCTTCTTGCATCTGGCTAAAACATAAGCCTTTAGATTGTGCACTGAACAATCGATATTTATCTCTAACTCCAGAATACAGAAGAACCACGTTTCCTCTCTGTCTTGGAGGACTGTGGAGCTGCTCTGGGAATAAGTACCTCATCTCTCTCTCTCTGTTTTCAAGTAGCACAATGGCAAAATAGCAGACAGCTGGTCCCAAGACTTTCAAACTTTTTAGTTATCCCTCTCTATACTTTGAATAAAAGTATTTCTGGAATTACTCTTCCTGAGATTTCTAGACCCCCAAGAATGCATGCAGCAATAGTATGGGTTGCTGATGTTATTTAGAAGGCCCTATTTTCCCTTTGAGTTTGCATTTATCAAAATATATTCCATGGATAGGATCCTTTTGGGACAATAAAAGAGATAGATTTAGCTTTTCCTTTTAATTATTGTAGTGGGTGCTATTCAAAAAGTGGAGTGCTGCGGTGCTGTGTTTAGTTTCTTGTGCACTTTAAGGTTTGGGAGGATCATGCCTCTGCCCAGCTCAGCAGTTTCTGTTCCTACTCATATGTCACCCTGGTGATGACTGAAGACACTGCTGGAGGTAGAGAAAATTGCTAACTTGTCCCAGTGCAAGGCAGTGCTCCTGTACCTTGATAAATTCAATATAGTGACACACTGAAATACTAAATTCTGCTGCCTCCCCACCCCCACCCCATGCTTTGAGCACTGTATAGAATGATAGTATTTTTTATAAGGAGTTGAAATTATTCAACAGTTGAATTGAATTTTCAAAATTCCCAGACTATTTAGGGAATTATTTACCTGAAATAATGGAAATTCAGCAGAATGGGAGGATTAGGCAAAATAGGTACCCTAATTCAAAGACTGTTCTAGTATTACAAAAAATGGGATGGTTTGAATAACCTGACTCACTCAGTCTAGATACTGCTCAATTCTTCATTATCTATGTTCTTAGTCTTCCTAGATATGCTTTAAGAAGAAGTAACATCTTTCCAACCTAGCTATAAACACTGTTTTAGTGCCTTTTTCAGGATTATGTTGGCAGAAAGAATACAGAAGAGGAATTTATGTTTATTGTTGTTTTACAGTGACATGACCTGAATTGTCTGTCTCATGGTGAGACTTTGATATGCTGAATCCCTCTTTAGCTTGTGTAACAGTAAAAATTAAATCTGACAAATCACCTTCCCTCCAAAAAAAAACCCCAAACCAAAACAATAAAACCAAAGCCCCAAAGCCCTAGCACAATGTTTTTTATGCAGTTAAAATCAGTCGTGGTGTTATACGCTTTGAAGAAAAAATCTTAAGCAATCTTCAAAAAAGTTATCATATTCAAATACGAACTTGGTGTTCTCGTGTGAGCTATTAAAGGCAAAACCAGAGTTGAATTCTAGAAATATGAATCAGGCATTTCGGAAACCAGGGTGTTATTACAGAAAAAAAGGAAAAGGCAAAACCTGAGATGAATTCTGGAAATATAAATCAGGTATTTTGAAAGCCAGAGTTAAATGAAACATGTACTGCAGTAAATGAGACGCACTCAGAGTTCAAAATTGTAAAATTGACTTAGCATTTCCGAGACCACTTGCAATTTAGCATTTTCTTCCTCTTAGAATTCCAAATCATGCAGATAAGAATGTCTATCTCTTATCTATCTCCCTTTTTGGCAATAAGCATCCATTTTAAGTACTCTGTCTGAAAAGGCTGGACTTCCTTTTAGTAGAAATTATATCCACATGCAATTATAGCTCTGTATAAGTGATCATATTAGGCACTGTAATATAAATCAGAGTTCAGTTTACAAGGAGTCTCAGTACTTCTGGAAGTTACTGAGAACCTTAGCTTTCTTTACTTCACCGAGTGCCTGGTTTGCAAGTTAAAACATCAATGCACTGAAACAGTGTATGATGTAAATGAACTGCTTAGGATTTGACTGACCATTGTAGGTCCCTTCCAACTGAACTATATTCTGTTCTATTCTATTCAGCATGAATAGAGGCAAGCAAGTAGTATATGACCTCGTGAGCCAGATTCTTTCATATTGGCAGTGTACAATAGTCTACAATATGTTAACTTTTATCTTCACTAGTGTAACTGTTGTACAGAATGACTCTGTATTTTAAATTCAGACATGCAGATACCCGTTCCCTTTGTGTCTCCAGACAGCCCTCCTCTACCTCCAGTGCGTGTGATTCCACTAGTACAGAAAACTTAAAGATGATCTCCTGGTAGAAAAGGCCAGAGGTAGATTAGTACACATAGGAATGACCCAGGAGCTGGAGTGTGCTAAGTAAATCACAGTTTGATGCTTACACAAGAAAGGAGTTTTATTTAAGCTCAATTTAGCTAATAGTGACTGCATGGCTGAAGCCAGTGCAAACTTCACTACATTGCCCCACCTACATCTCTAAGCTTCATGCAGAAGATTTCCTGGCCAGTTTGGTCCCTGGCCTGTCTTCTTAGTTGGCCAATAATTGTGTCAGCTAATGTCAGTTGTCGTAGCTGATTTTCTATGTCAGTGGAACTCCTAAATTCCTAGCAATGACACAGAAGTGTTAATTCCATTGCTATCAACACATTTTTGTAAACATCAGAATTACGCTCTTCATTATTTATTATTTGTAAATCTTATCTTTTTGTCTTATTTTAAATCTATTGTTAAGTCACAGAAATTGTGTTTGTGCAAATGCAGCTGACAAACTCCATCCATATCCTATTGTTTTTGGATGTCATGTCAATACATCTTCTGTTTCAAACATCAGAAGCAACAAGTATGTAAGTTACAGTGTCATCAGAAGCTATTTGTACATTCATAGTGTTCCTAACATTAGGTTTGTTCCCTTCATAGAGTGAGTACACAGTCCACTGTGATTCTGTCTTACAATCACAAATGCACTTAATAGCTTGTTCTGCTCTCTTCTGGCTTGCTTTTATAGCATCTGAACTCCCAATAAGCTTAGATAACTTTAATATAATTCTGTAGTCAAGGGGCAAGAATGGACTTTCTTGAAATGTGATTTTCAAAACTGGAATTTAGCAAGAACCTTTTGAAAGAGAGTTCCTCTTACCTAAATGCAACAAATTCTGCTTCCTCCAGGCTTGATGGATTGACCCAGCTGAAGAAGCTAGTAAAGCATGCTCTCAGAAAATAATTTTTATCATAGCCTATATAGTCAAACAGAACAAAAAGCTACAAGACAATGTAAGAGAAGTAAAAGAGATACGATTTTTAGGTAATTCACTGAGTTTAGGTAATTCACTGAGTTTTGGTAATTCACTGAGTAAGCTGATGCTTGTTCATCACTCTGAGCATATCTTTAATAACATTTTGTGTTAACTAAGATTTCTAATACATTCTTTTAACAAGTGTGTCCCTACTGTGTGTGAAAGAATTAAAGGTTTGGGTTTTGAAATTATATACTTATGCTGGTATTTGGGCAGTGCAAGAAGAGTGTCCTGATTTGATAAACATCTTCAGAAATTATGAGTAACGGTTAGGTGTTCTGTCTGTATTTGAGACAACTTTTTGTATTGATGTTCAAATATGGATGGAGCACCTGAACTTTAGATGGACAACAGTGAGGACTTCTATATCTTTATAATAAATATGTGAAGGAAACCCAATCAAATGTTGATACTTTAAAAAAACAGTGTGATCTCATGCATTAGCTACTTCCAAAGGAAGAATCAAATGCACAAAATGCTGCATGTATTGATATAAGGGTGTGTTACCTGCAATTTAGAAAATGAGGAAGTAATTTAGGGTCTTCCAAACTAAAAAGCTATTTTTTGAAAACATTTTGTGAGGGTGCCTGTGCACATAAACTACAGTGAAAACATTAAACATGCTTGTAGAGTAAATATATCTCATTCAAATCTCTATAACTCATTTGAAGTTCACAAACATTTAGACACATTTTTGTGAGGTATATTTTTATGTAATTGAAAGCTTATTTGATAAGATTTCTGAACATGATAAAATGTATATGTATAGTGAATTGTTGTCACATTGATGGTCAAGATTCTGTTTTCATGATATATTTTAGTATTAAAGTGGGGTTTTTTATATAATCCATGTCAATTTTATGGAGATTCCATAATTAATCAGTTTATACAAAAGACATTTTTTTATAAAATGTAAAGGACATTTTTTCTGAATCTTATGTAAGGAAATGTTGAATCTGTATTCCCTATTTTTTCCTTTGATATTTTGAATTCCTAAGGTCATTATTGATACTCTAAAATATTTATTTTAATCAGTGACCTATTGACACTAAAAGTTAACATGCTATGAGGTAGTTCTAGTTTACTTTACATTTCCTGGTATTGCATACATGTGGAAGCATGGCAGTCATCACTTGAATGTTTCTGGCAACATCAAGGTAAGTGTGACTCTATCTAGATTAATGTAAAACAATATTATGAGTTGACATGTGACTATGAAAATGTGACAATTTTTTCATAGTATTTATTAATTTAGTTATTAATTCAGTAATTTCCTTTTTTTCTCTGTAATAACACTGACAAGTAAGAATTTCCTGCAGAGTGTAATTTATTTTTCAAGTACCATGCTTTTAGATGATTTATCTATATTTTTCTATGAATTCCTAATTCCTTCCTTGAAACTGTGTGGTTTTGTACTTATTTCGACAGTAATCATTCCATATTAGCAATATGCCTTTTAAATAAGATTTGAAGAAAAACAAACAGGAATTATTATTTCAGAATTTGCAGAAAGGCAATAATGAAAATTTGTACTTTAAAAGTAGCAAGTCTTGACCATATTAGCACTTTTTTTTTTTTTTTTTTTTTTTTCAGACTGGAACCATATTTCAGTGTAGTTTCAACTCATTAGTACTGAGTGGAGCTTTTGCCTGAAAGTTTGCAAGAAGAGATCAAAGTTAGGGTCAGATTCCATCCTCACATATACCTATAAAGTAGGCTGAGTGAATTAAAATCTTGGAGTATAGCCTGGCACCTTTTGTTCATTTTTTTATATTTAACTCATGGATTTTATGTTACTATGACAAAATGCAGAAATTAACTCAATGACAGTGATAACCTGGTATAAAACTGAAAGTATTGCCTTACTGTTATTGTCCTAATTAGTGAGAAAAGAAGGGTAAAAAGCTATTGAAATAACCTGAGATTAAGCAACTGTCACTATAAAATAATAGTAAAAAAAGAAAGTGATTTTAAAGTTCAAGTGAAGTTCAAATTTCCTTCAACGACTAATACAGTATGTACTGATCCAGGAAAAAAAACCCTCTTGCTATAAAACCTTCCATTTCATCTTTGTTATTGGCAAAGTGTTTAAATCTGGAGTTACAGTTCTTCTCACAACTGCAGAATTTCAGTATAAATTCTAAGGGGAGAAAATGAAAGTTACTGGTTGCTCATGCTTCCAAGCATCTGCTGGCCTGCTCTGCAGTTTCTCTCAAAAATATGATCTTGCAGAAATGAATGACTTAATAAATTATCTAGTTGATTTTTCTTTCATGCTTATCTAAGCCTGTGATGGCCAGCAGGCAGTTGTGCAGGACAATTTGTGGTAAGGGCTTAGAACTTACTGACCACGCTGTTGTTCTTTTTCTTCCCTATGCAACTAATGCTCCTTTTTGCAGGAGTTAATCTGGTTGAAGTTTGCAGTTTTGGGAACTCCAAAAGGAGTTGGAAGCCACAACACAGCACAGACTGGAGTGTATACCATAAGGCATGTAGAGCTGAGCTTGCATTTGGAAGTGACAAGTTGCTCTTAGCAACTTGCGTGAAAGCCCATTTCCAGCTACAGTTTGTAAAGGCTTACTGGCAGCTGTCATTCTTCTTATTGAGGCTCTTACTGAAATCAGATGCTGCTTAGGTTTGCTTGGTATTTTCATTTGCTTATACCTTGTGAACAGTGATAAAAACTCTTACAAAAAAGCACAAATTATATCAATCTGCTAGCAGTTAAGGAATTATAATGTCCACCAGACAAATGAAAAAATGGTGGAAAGAGACTGTGGGAAATCTGAAACACTCTTGAATCTGTGCAAGAAATCTTTGAGTGGAAAGGCAGGTCTTCTTCATTGTTTTCTTTTCTTTTTCTTCATATTCTGGCAAACCAGGTCAGTCAGAACGTTGGACTTCCTTTATAATGCTGTTCACATCTATGGGCTAGATCCTGTGGTGGGATAAATTGTAAGAACTCTACTGGATATTGCTCATAATGCCCATTTCTCACTTTTTTTTCTGTTTAAAATTTGTTATGCAATATACGTAAGCTCTCTTGTCAGCTTGGATCATAAAGATTTTATTTATTGAAATCTGAAACTTTACACTTGACGTCATGTCAGTCAAAATAAGGTGAAAGGTTTGGAATGCTTTTATATGATAGAACAAACATAGGGGAGAGGAAGAGTCCATCTGTTATTTAAAACATTGTCTTAATATGGATGTAAAATATTTTCACAATATTTTTTAGATTCTGAGACTTTAACAACTAATTTAGAGCATCAGGCTGAAATGCAATGTTGATATACTGATAATAAATACATTCCTTGTATTGCAGCCTACTATAGAAAAAAACCTGTGGATGAAGTTTTAAGTGAATTGAAGTCAATAAGAAATTTACTAGTCAACTCAAATGGGTCAAGATTTCATTGTATTTAATACCTTTTTCATAAGAAGCCAACAACATGATAGTCTGTGTTTTTAAACAGAGTTTTGTGTAGTTCCTCAAAAGTGTAAATGCATGGGTTTAATACTATTATAAAGATTCTGGCCGACTAAAAGAAATACATGTTAAATCTTTCATTTTCTATGAAATCTTCCATAACTGCAGAGGCTTGCAATGTTTTATACAGAAATCAGAAGGAAAAAAATGTAAAGTGTAATTCAGTCTAACCATCCCTGGAAATGAGCCTGATAAGAAAAGCGGAATGGCAAAAATGTGCATGAGGTACCTGGTAATGTCAGTATGCGGCTCATGAGGAGGCAGGGGAGCATTGCACAATGGTTCGTAGAGTTAAAGTTGCCTGATTGCACCAGCCAATGAGACGTACTCTTGGAAAGATAGCACAAAACAAATGCATTTTTTCCTGAATTATTTCAGACCTCCATATCATTCCTTGCAATCACAGACTGACTGGCACTGAAGGCTCAAAATATGTTTACTGCTTTACAATACCCTATCAAGTCTCAGCTCTGTTGTACTAGCCACTATATGAATATAGGGTATACAGAGCTAAAAATAAGTTCCCGGTGTGTTTTGGTGGCTTCCATTTCAGAACAGACAATTTTTTGCTTTAATAGCTCTGAAAGCCTGTTTAAGGTATCTGAGAATATTGAATGAATTAAGCTTTTCCTGGTGATGGGTGTTAAGTGTGTTCTTCAATAGATATCTGCAGGTTAAGGTTAGCAGCTGAGACAGGCCATCAATTTTCATCTTTTCACTTCTGCTTTCTAATTGAAAATGATGACTTCCATTTAGGGGATCAAAATAATGTGTTCTTTTGGCATTCATTAGTGCCAGGTCTCCTGCAATAGCACTGGTTCATTTAGAGCTTCCATTGATTAGGAGAATTTATAGCAATGTGAGTTGTAATAAAATTACTGTTGGAAAAGTGGGAAGGCTTATAACAGGCAAAAAAATGGTTTCATAATTTTCCATTTTTATTTTTTTCCCCATTCCCCACACCATATGTAGATTGTATTATGTATTTTGCCTAAAACTAAGTACCCTCTTTGGGATCTTGGAAAGGGTAAAATAAATGCTTATACTTTGGCAGAACTTAAGAGAAGAGAATAAAACTGGAAGGAACATAGGTTTCTTCACTGATACAATGTTCATTTGCATAAAATCAGATCTTAGACATGTAAAGAAAATCAAAACCAGTCTCTGTAAGTATGCTGCATAAGTTTGTGTTTTCATTTCTGCTAGAAATGTTAAACCAATGTTTAACATTTACTCAGGTATGTGACTCTGTTTTTGAAACAGTATCACAAGTATGCTTTTTCACATTTCATTTGTGTTCCATGTATAACAAATATGTCTGATTGTAAATATTTGTACTCTGTGAAAATATTTTTACGTTTGAATAGCAAGTAGCTGCCTAACTCCCTCATGTCTCTGTTATAATCTCATCCATAACTAATTGAGTTTCTATCAGAATGTATTTCAAACCAGTAGAAAGGTATCAAATAATACATGGATTTGCACAGAAGATTGTCTAGCCCACAACCAGTACCAGATTGAGACTAATTAATCATGACAAAAATTTCATGCCCATATACTTTCAGTGGGATTGTATTTGTCTTAGCAAGACTTAATCAGTGAAACTTCTGTTCTGTTGAGAATCTTTTAGGGAGAAATATTGCCATTAAAGATTTATGCCTTTGGTACAGATGACTTAGTTGCTGTAAACTTTTAGGAGACTTGACTGTGAAGCTTCTTAACTTCTGTATCATTTTCCTTTTACCAAAGAAATACCAGTTGAATTCCTGTTTCTTGGACAGAGGGGAAAAAAACCAAAACCAACCAACTAAAAAAAACCCACGCTCTCTACCTATCATTTTTATTTTACTGTGGGAAATAGGAGGAATCAAAAACACATTCTGCCCTAGACTCTCAATTGTTTTTCATCAAGGACTTGGATTAGTCCTTGATAAAAATACAAGGAATTCAATTGTGAATATCCTTGAATAAAGGGTAGCTTACAGATGTTGTGCTCCTAAAATAGAAGAGAGAACAAGCTATGACTCATAAGGTCCTAATTTCATCTCTACTTTTCCCTTGCTCTTGGGAGGAATTACATTGCTTCATTTGATGACTTCTCAAAGAGGCGCAAGATTTCTCTTTTCCTCTAACCTGGATTACAGGTTGATAAATGGAGCAAACCTCTTTGTTCAATAGTAGTAAAGTGGTAGGAGGATAATTGCTTTTCTCCATACAACCACAACCAGGACCTCTGAGCGTGATTATCCAATTTACATCATAAAGTCTCTGAGGAAGGAACCATCTTTCTGATGGTTGGTTTATCCAAGGCAGCGACTGTCCTTGTCTGTGACTGCAGCTCCTACCTGTTAATGGCACAGAAATTATTAAAGTAGGATGAAAAAAGAGCTTCCCTTCTGTTGTACATGAGACTAAGAGCTGTCAGAGTATCATCAGTCAGATTGGCACCGACAGACCCAGGGACTTCTGAATGGCTTTACTCTCACACCTCATAATGAAGGTACAGTACAGCTTCCAGTTTGCAATCTGCCTGCTCAGAGCTTGTGACTGTTTGCATCTGTTTATGTAGATGCAGTCTCTGTGATGCCAGGCTCACCATTTTTTTTTCTTTCAGAAATGGTCTCATCTTCATTTGCAAATGCTAAAAGTCTGTTTTTTAAAGGAAAGACATTTTGATCACTTATCCTGGTGTGTGGAACTTTCTGCTGCTTGTCAGAAGTGCAGAGTTTAAATCGCCTGGTTATTTTAGCAGGAAAGAAAAATGGGGCCTTTGTGAAAAACCTGTGAACTCTCATTTATTTGGTAGACTAGACTAGACTAGACTAGACTAGAATATTTCAGTTGGCAGGGACCTACAATGATCATCTAGTCCACCTGCCTGACCAATTGAGGGCTCACCAAAAGTTAAAGTGTTCTCTTAAGGGCCTCTTAAAACACTGACAGGCTTGGGACATCCATCACCTCTCTAGCAATCCTGTTCCAGTGTTTGACCACTGTCTCAGTAAAGAAATGCTTCCTAATGCCCAGTCTAAACCTACCCTGGTGCAGCTTTGAACCATTGCCACGTTTTCTGTCACTGGATCCCAGGGAGAAGAGCTCAGCACCTCCCTCTCCACGTCCCCTCCTCAGGAAGCTGTACAGAGCCATGAGGTCACCCCTCAGCCTCCTCCAAACTAGACAAACCCAAAGTTCTCAGCTGCTCCTCACAGGACATGCCTTCCAGGCCTTTCACCAGCTTTGTTGCCTCCTCTGGACGCATTCAAGGACCTTCACATCCTTCTTAAACCATGGGGCCCAGAACCGCACACAGTACTTGGGGTGAGGCCGCACCAAGGCTGAATACAGCGGGAAAATCCCCTCTTTTGAGCGGCTGGTCATGCAGTGTTTGATGCCCCCCCAGGGTGCAGTTTGCCCTCTTGGCTGCCCCGGCACAGGCTGACTCGTACTGAGCCTGCTGCCCACCAGCACCCCCAGAGCCCTTTCTGCAGGGCTGCTCTCCAGCCACTCCTCTCCCCGTTTGTACTTGTGATTTTTCTTGTGATTTTAGCCAAGGCTTAGTTGAGATGCAAGCTAATTTTACTGACATCTTTATAGTGTGTACTGAAGCCAGGTAGCCATGCCTGTGTCTGAGAAGAGAGACTCAAACCTAGCTAACCTTCTACTTTTCAATGAGTGTTGCTGATTTCTTTTATCTCTTAGGCCCTTTTGTGAAGTTATTTAATAAAAATCTATCTTCATACGGTATATTTTTATTAAAACTCAGTAGTTTACCTCCCTCTTATGACCTTCATAGAGGATAGGTACATGGACAACATCTATGAGAAAATATTCTAGAGATTTACTTCAAATACAGTCTTCTGAGAAAGAAAATTTATGGAGAAGAAAAGATCCATTGTGCATGCCTGCTAAAATAACAGAGAGCTTGAATTATTATTTCTTCTTCATAACTGCATTCAATATATTCAATAACCTGTGGGACAAATTTTTCTCACATTCATGATGAAATCCTCCTGCTGTTTAAATCAATAGGACTTTTACCTTTCAATTTAAGGCATCCAGTTGTCACCTTCAGATTGCTTTCCTTAAAAGGCAACTTCTTCTCTTACTGCAGAGAAAGTCTTCCTTTCATTTTAATAACTTGACTCTGTCATTTGCAAAGATAATAACAGGAAGCAAATCACTCAGACAAAGAAGTATCTCAGTCTGGTAATCAGTTACCTATACAGCTGACTCATCAAGGACAAATTGCCTGCATCTTGGTATCTGTCAAAAGATGGTACCTATAAGAGGAATATATTAAAATTCCCATATCTGGAAACATCTTCTATGTCATCTCAATGAGGAAAATTTACATTTAGAAACCTAAAACGACAAGTTACCACAGAAGTTCTAAATTAGCGAAATTTTAGCCTTTCCACTTTTTTTTTTCTGGACGCAGTACTCAGTGTGCATGACTTTGATATACCCTGCCTAAGGCGAAATTAAATTGATGGCTTAGGGAAATAATATATAGAGAGCTACTACTTTAGAAATTCTAATGAATCATCTATGCAATTTTCTATTTATAAGAAATAAATAGAAAACAGGATCAGAAAAATGAGAAATAGCAATGTTAGTCAGATATTAATAGAGTTAATATGTATACAATATCATATATTTTACTTAGGAAACAACTGAGCATCTTCCCTTCATTGGTAAAATGAAACATGCTCACTGTTGTTTACAGGAAAAGCAAGACTGCATAAAAAATTTCTGAGCAGGGTCTTTGGTTAGTCTCACCGATCACTACCACATGGCGTTGGTTAACAATGTAAGTAAGTGAAGGAGGCTGGTTCAGCAGAAAGTTTCTGTACTCAAGAGTACAATAATAGAAGTTAGACTCTACTCAGCATGCTGGTAAGCAAGTTGGGATTTTCTAACTTTCTTTTTTTTAATTTGTAAGGACAACTGCAGGATCATCTTGAACTATACCAATATTCAAAGAACTACATCCAATTCAGTGTGCTGTAAGTTTGTATTCTAAGTAATTGTTTTCTATGTTTCCTGGTTTTTTTTTCTTGATACTTTCCAGAAATAGAATAATCAATCAAAAATAGTTGACAATGATGACATCCTACAAGTGGCAAGGCTGACCTGCAGATGTTAAATAAACTCGGTTAAGTTGCCTGTAAGCAACTACTTGTACTTTAGTTGTTGGGGCATTTCACAAAATCTTACAAAATACTCAAAAATATATTGGTTTAAGGTAGGGCTTTTGTCCGTGTAACTTGACTCCTGAATACATAGATTCTTTTAAAGGATAGCGAATAGCTCATTTCCCTTCATGTCTAGGCATGCAAGAAAATAGCCCGTAATATTTACAAAATATATGGGAGATATACTGGAAGGGCTATCAGAACTTCAACTTAAAAAAAAAAATTGGTCAGAGAAGCAGTGCTTGCAGATAAAAATTACTTTTTAGTTTTCTTGAATGCCTTGTGAGCTACAGTTTAGAGGGTAACCGTAACCCAGAACTCTGAACATTAGACACTCCAAAAGTTATCACATAGTTACTTCTATTGCTTTGTAGTGATTGTGAGGTGGAATATTATTAAATAGCTTCAAATAAAATTTACTCTTCAAGACAAAAAAGTGTTTAAAGAAGTTTATTTAAGCCAGATTCTGTGAACTTTGTACTTAGCTCAGGAGATTAGAAATCAGAGTACATAATCTTAGATAAAACTGTTCATTTACTGAGCTTCCTCACAAAGAAATGTATATACTCACGTTGAAAGTAAGCAGAAGTAGTGAGTACATAGCAAGAGGCAGTAACTTCATAAAGACATTCAGAAGATAAATGGTGAATTCAAGAATATAAGTCCCATTCTTTGAATCCTAGGCTAGTACATTCTGTAACAGGCAATGACTATTTAGAAACAGCTGCTATAGAAACCTTCAATATTATCAGCACGTCAGGTATGGACAGAGTCAATTTGACCAAAAAAAAAAGATTTCAGTATATTTATTTTGCTTTTATTGAAAGGATCTCTAGGTGACCTTTTCTGTCATATGGCAATATTCAATTCAACAGGAAACTAGTTTAAGAGGGTTTTAATTTTTCTCAAGAAAATAAAATATACTCTTTTAATTTAATACAAATGGAAATTTTTTAAAATCTTTCTCTACCTTTTCCCCTTACTGTTTGGTTACTGAATAGAAAATGAAGTATTTGCTTGAACCTACCCAGTTTATTTTTCAGTGTTATGCATAAGACTGGTGCTTATCTGAATCTGAGAAATTTGCTTACAAAAGTAATAAAAAATTTGTAAATATTGCCACACTTTTAAATAATAAACCTTCATTACTTTGAAAAATCAAACATTTCTCAATTAAGAAAATCCACAGTTTTGGAGAAATTGCAGGTGTGACCATTATATAATTTTTTAATAAATATCCTCTAATACATATAAAGAGCACATTGCTTCTGGAAAATATGGACTAGTTAAAAAAAAACCAGCATTTGGCATATTACTTATGGGCCTAAGTTATAATGTCTTTTACGTTTTTATCTTTCAGAATAGGATAATGTTGCCAAGCAGAATGTATGGTTTGCAGATACAGTGATTATTAAAATATTATGATCTTGATAGCCAAAATAACAGAGAAGTAGTGAAGAACCTATTGACTGGGATGTTAATTTCTGCCTATACTCCTTTTACACTTCTTTTTTTTTTCAGTTTTACACAGTTCCCTGATTTTGGCTACAGTCAAAATAAGGTCAAACACTTCTAATAGCAGCTGTTACAGGAAATTTCTTCTTACATGGACATTTCCCTAGGGCACTGACTCTTTTCGGTGTCCTATAAAATAGGAGATCTCCTGATTAAAGTAACACTTTAAATATTGAAGCATCTGGCACTAGTGCTGAAGATAACAATTTGTTATATTGTAAGGCCAAGAAATTACTGAATGCCAACAAGTATTTCCTATTTGGAATCAAAAATATGAGTACTCAAACTTAACACTATTTACTGTTTAGCTTAGGGAAAAAAAATCTGGTTCCCTCACCCTCAAGTGTGAGATCTTGTGTAAAGCCATAACTCCTGATTCCTGATTCTTTCAACATACAGTAATTGCTGTTATTCTGTATTTTATTTTTTGTTATATGCAGCTTTAATTAAAAGTTGTAGCTTGGTCATGATTTTGTCTGAAAATTTCAGACCGTATGAAGTGCTTGCTGACTTTGAAACCCCTGTAACAGTCTTTGAACACTGTATTGTTTCCTGCTCCCATTTCCCTTTTAATGATAGATTAGGACACAGGATGGGGATCTGGGAGGACTTGCCTTGAACTGTATAATGAGTAAATCAGAGGTAAACTTCCTTCCTTTAACCTGTTCTAGCAAACATGCAGCTGTGGACTGAGAGAAAGCATTTCACAGATCTGATTGAAAACAGTTTCTGCAAATGATACTTGCAGATTTCAGCAAACTCATCCATTTTACCTATGGCCACATAAGCATTAGAGCTGGCATAAGCAAGAGAAGAGGGACGTGAGCTGGTGTATTGCAGCCTGAAGTTGAAAACAGTCATGAAAGTAGTAGATCGGTTGTTTTCAATACAATAAATATAAATTCACAGTATCTCTAAAAATAATGATGACTGTATCAGAAACTGCAACCCAGGTGTGTGAAACAGTAGACCTTTGATACAGAACGGGGCTGAAATGTGTTCATCAGTCTCTTTCATCACCTGCTTCTTTTTTCTGAAAGATACTGCTTTAACTTTGTCATATTCCTTACAATGCTCTCTGTCTTCTCATGGTGCCAAGTAGGTTGTACATAACATCCCTGAAAAGACAGTTACTCAGCTGCAGTCAAAGCGATCATGAGTATAAAGCTTGCAAAAAATTAAAAGACACCTTTGAAACAGTAGGCTTTTTTTTTCTGTAGACTTGGCCATGCTTTGGTCTGTCTCATTACATATTTTTGTTGTGTGTAGTGTTTTTTGGGTAGTACTCAGAAAGGGTGCATATACCAGTTGCAATGCAAAAAAAGAAAACAAAATTTTAAAAGCCTTTCTGGTTCAAGCCACTGATATTTTTATTCTTTAACTCTACTCGGTGTATTCTATCACCTATGCCACATCGTTGACCCACTGATGCAGGGACATAAAATGTCATATTTCCTTATGTTGATTGCTTTCATGTATTCCTCCTATTTATACTGTGTATTTTTGTTCTTCCTGGTAACCTAGGAATCACATTCAAATCCTCTTAGTGAGAGCTGACTCTTTTTCGTATGTATGAGCATCAGACGTTTCTTGAATACTGCCTAAGGACAATAAGGCTGAAGGTTACCTTTGACATGGTTTCAAGGTCTGATTGCACATTGTGCCATAATCATTTTCTGAAGCATGCTGTGTATTTTGCACATGGACTGCCTGGACAGTTATGTTCAAGGGGATGATTGGCTTCTAAAAAAAGAAAAATTAAAAATCAAAATGGAAAGAGCAAAACTGAATGCCAGGAGCAGGGAAAATACTCAGATGCCAGGTGAAAGAAAAGGCAGATACTACCAAATCAGAACTAGATAATTATCCTGTTGAATTCAGGCTGGATTTGGTGATGAGGCTTAAGACAAAAAGACCTCCAATTGTTAGAGCAGTTATTAAGTATTTATAATTTTTAAATGTATTGTTTTAATATCATTCACTTTTAGTTACTATGCAGATTGCCTCCTACTGCATTTTTTGTAGCTGATTATCTAAAGCTTCAATGCTTTTATATGACAGAGGCTGAGCAGTAAGAATAACTGAATGAATGCTGTAAGTGTACACTGAAGGGAAGGCTTATCATGTGTGACAGAAGTATTGTGTTCTGTGGCTATCACTAAGCTGGATGTGAACTTGCCTAGTAAAAGCCCTCGTGGTATGATTGACAGGCTCATGTATTTAGAAAATAGTCTGATCTGGAAAACCTAGCTTAAGCCAAGAACAAAGAACCAATTAAAAATATATAAATACTACTTACTTTCAAAAACAGCTTTCTTAAAGAAAGGCATAAATAAATAACACATTATACATGCATATATTTTCATCAGTATTAACTTTTATGAAGTCATGCCTGTACTAGTACTCAATTATGTTTGAGAGCTTTGCTTATTTTTCATATTCTAATTACATTGTGTTATAAATTCTAATTATCTTTTTCTTTAAATGAGCTGTTTTGAAATCCTCTGAATTTGAGTAAGGATATTCAAACTTAATTTGTGATAGTGGAAATTTAGGTTTCATGTAAGCAAGTTCTAGACTTTGTATGAATGCAGAAAATAGAACAGGTGTCTTTTTATGTAGACTTTTCAGCAGTAATATTTTCTTTTCCTAAGTGATTCTAATCCTCATCTACCCAATTTGTTTGGCTCAGATTTCACTTGTTTATTTCTCTGCCTATCTTCCGTTCATAGATAGGTATGTGACTTTTTACAAATGCCATGATCATTATTGTGGAATAGGTTGAAATAACATACATTTATTTCCTCATGGAGAGAAAAATCTTATCAAAGACCTTGACAGAAATAGTAGAAAAACAATTACCTGTTTCTGGAGAGCAGTGTCTGGTGCAGTGGGAATCATGACATTCCCTACTGGTATTAACAAGTAGCCTTTTTGATGAAAAACAGTTCTATATATTGGTTCTTGCATGGTGTACAAAAGATTAGTGCACTAATACGTTGTAGTTATTCTAAAATGCATTCTAAGCACATTCTGAATTGTTCTGTGTTTTTTGCCAAAAACTACTTTCTCTTCTGACTTCTGTTCTTTCCCACTTAAATGTTAACACACAGTTGAAGGATCAAATTCTGCAATTTAAGTTTTCCCATGTAAGATTTTCAGTGAAAAAGTAGGGATTTCAGTGGTAGCTTTAGAAGACAGAACTTTTTTATGGTCATGCAACAGACAAACAAAAACTATTGCAGCCATGTCTATACCAAGCTCTGGCTATTCAAAGTAATGACTCCTTAAGCATGAATAAGAACTAGAATATATGTTTGTTTGTTCATGAATGTCTTCGTGATCAAATTAAAGTGAATTGCATTTGAGTAACTTGAAGAAATGCCCTTTTCAGAATCAATATATACTTAATTTATGTGTTGAATTGTCTTATTAAATTCTTGTCTAATGTTTATTGATCATTACTTACTTAGTGGAGATTATGTCCTAATATCTAATCCCAGCCTTCAAATAGAGCAGAAAAGACTACACTAAATGATTACCAGTGAGAACACATGCTGTATAAACACAAAGGGGAAAGCTGGTTGTTTGAGTCCTCTTCAGTGCTAAGAATACCAGCTGTGTTTGTTAGTATATTATAGCTTAATAACAAAAAGTGCTATGACATATGTTTCTTATAATTTCCATTCATTTAGTTAGGACATAAAATTTATCCTTTTATCTTGCCCGGAAGAATGTACTCAGTTGTGTATATGAGATGATGTGTTCACATAGATAAAATCACGAGCTGATCTGCACACTAACCAAGAATAGGGAAGGACTTGTCATGTACTTGGTGGAACTAACCACAGAAGAGTAATCTAACTGAATCTGTAGAGAATTGCCATGCTAAAGATACTTAATGGCACCTTTAAAATAAAGGAGACTATAGGTGTGAATGAAGTTTGGCTGAGGCCTGAGGTCTCACAACTTAAGTCAGGAGCAAGACTACACAGAAGGGGTTCTGCATAAAAGGGAGACCTTGCTGCCAGGACAAAGTACATGTGAGTTATAGGTGGGTCCTGGGCCCTCAAATGGATGCTGAGTATATAGAAAAGCTCTGGAACACATGTGTTTATTTTTACTTTCTCTGTGGATATATCTAAGGTTCCTCTGGAAAGTATTTATTTTCTTTATGGTTCCCAAACTGTTAAAGTGTAAACAGTAGTAGCGCCATAAAATTAGACATCTTGGTCTTTCCATGAACATATTTGTACTGCTAGCATGACTGATAGACCATCACGATTCATATTGAAATCCTCCTTTACGGCTTTCAGCAACTTTATATCCAGGGCCTGACTGGAAAACAGTGAGGGTGTGAAGTAAGCAGAAGCCTAGTCTCAGCAGGGTCCGTACACACTCAGCGAGGGAAACAGGCTCCTTCAAGGGAGTGCTCCAGAGCAGGAGCCTGGTACAGCTGAATCACCCTCTAGGACAGCCCTCAAATCTCACTATGTTCCTTATATAAAGTAC
Organism: Buteo buteo; assembly: GCF_964188355.1. Classification (NCBI taxonomy): domain Eukaryota; kingdom Metazoa; phylum Chordata; class Aves; order Accipitriformes; family Accipitridae; genus Buteo; species Buteo buteo. Next base: position 15,621,165 of record NC_134195.1, on the reverse strand, counting down.
TTAAATTCAGTTGCTTCAATTAAAAGAAATCAAACACCTTCCTTTTGAAAAGATTTTTTTTCCTCCCTTCTGCTTTTAATAATTGCTATAAAAGAAATCTTCATTTGTGATTTTTTTTTTTTTTTTTGTAAGAGCTAAGAACTCTTAAAAGAGAGCTGGGGAGAAAGATTATAGGACATAACAGAGGGAGAGATACTGACAACATTTATATAGGTTTATATATTTTTCTTGCAGCTATGGCGGACACAAACCACAAAAAAAGGGAATGGAGAAAACAAGGAGAATACAGTGAGATGATTACAGAAAAATATTTTAAGTTAGTAAGTGAAAGGAAAAATCCTATCCAAACGATAATGACTTGGTCTAAAATACACTGAACTTTTAAGATTGTATTAAGATTTTGATTTATTTCTTTTAAATTCTGAAAAATGTCAACAGCTCTGTAAGAAGTTAATCAAATGGGGAAAAATCAACACTATCAGTTAAAGATTGGTGCCACACAGAAATTGGAAGTGGCTGTCGGGCTTGGTGGGGCCCAAGAAATGTGTGGTATTGTAGATACAAAAATAGACATAAGGAGAACTGATGGAAAATGTTGTCTGGAGGCTGCAGGGTCTGGGAGCATTGGGGGCTCCCCATGGCGGGTCAGGGCAGGGCCTGGCACCCAGGGCCTGTCCCTCTCCCCCAGGAGCCGGGGGCACCGGGGCGGCCCCAGCCCCGGGCATCGGGCACCTCCATGGGGACGGGGACAGGCCGAGGCTGGGCTGGGGCCTGCGTGTAGGCCCGGCTCGGAGGGGCCCATGGCCGGGCAGGGCAGGGCTGTGGGGAGCCGGAGTGTTGCTGGGGCAGGGGCTGACGGCCCCTGACATGGGGTCTGGGGTCCTGGGCAGGGTGGGGGGAGCCCTGAGGGTCCTGGGCAGGGACAGTCAGGGCTGGTGGTGCCCTCATGGGCCTGACAGGCAAATTTCAATGTAAAAGAGCAGAGTGGCAAATAGAGAAAAATTATGGAAATAGTAAGATTACTTTAGTCTTCTTGTTCCCTCCAAGGCTGTTTCATAGTCAGCTGTGTCAGAGCATATTATCAGATAATCTGCACATAAAGATATATACAAAGTTTTTCTTTTCAAAATGACAGGCTCAGTCATCAAATAAATTAACTTGACACTTGATTCTGTGAGGTGCTGAGCGGTTGGCTCTGATCCAGCACAATCTCATGAATACTTCTGTTCATCTAAAATGCACTGGAAATTCATTGTTAGAAAAAAGGAAAAAAAAGGAAAAAAAACGAAACAACCTCTAAACCCAACGACGCAATTGTAGCAGATTGATTCATCCAGTGAGGCATTTTAGTGTTTTGTAAAGATCTGCTTTTAAACCTGCACAGGATTGCTGAAAATTTGATTTGAAATATTTTGTTTATTGTGAAAGCTTTATTATTTCTTTCCTAGAGTAATTTTTTTTTTTTTTTTTTTTTTTGGTACAGTAGGTAGGAAGGTATTTTCTCTCCTTGCATGCTTTTCCTTTTATTTTAATTGCTGTTGTCATGAATAGGCTTGGTCTTACCTAATATTTTTTAAAGATCACAAGAGGATCACTCTATTAAAAAGATACACAGCATATCTGTATTATCATCATTATTTTTTTGAAACATGTTAATGTGAAACAAAATATTTAATGAAGTATTCTCTGGTTTAGAATATTTGGCTGGTTTGAGTCTCTCTAGACTCAAGGTAGGAAAGGGTCAGAAAAGGAAGGACTAAGTCTCTAAAGGTCAAGTAGCACTAAATAGAACAGTATTTTTATATTTTCAGTGCTTGGGAAGATGAGAGGTTATATGAAAAACAGAAGCTGAAAAATAAACCAAACAAGCAAAACATCAAATAATAATTAACCACCACCCCTGAGCGAACTTGAACTCACAGCAGCTGTTTGTCTGACTGTAAAAAAGACAGCTTTTGAGAAAGAACAGAAAGAAAGAACCACCACAAAACCTAAGATTAATTTGGGGTTGAGGGGGTGGGGGGGATGTCACCTCCTTACCTACCTGCTGCACTTAGATACAATACAGGCAGGTTTTGGATAAGGATCTGAGGATCTAAATCTCTTTGGGAAACCTTAGAAGCTAGACAATGTCAGGACTATAACTATCTTCTTTTGACCTGGTGTTTGTGGTGGATAATAGTCTGGTGGTTACAGTACTCACTTCAGAATAGCGAAACTGGAAAGTTTCTAGTGAAACTTCAGAAGAGTGAAACTACAGTCCTAACCTGTACTGAACATTGTGGAAAATGTAACCAGCAATTCTGTGCTCAGGTGTATTTGAATCTGACTTCTGCCCTTTTCTACCCTAAATTTCAGCTTGCTCTTCTTTTTCTCTGCTATTCCTGAAATCTTGCATTCTCAGCCACATACTTTCTTAGCTTGATAAAAGGGAACAGTGCTATCCAAGGATTCAGAATGTCATGGTGGATAGGACACTTCTGGAAACAAGGTGTCCTTTTTGCATTGTCTGAAATCACCACTTAGTTTTACATAATTTATCTTCAGAAGAGGACACCTTAGCCTGAAGTTCCAGTAAATAACATTGCATGGTATTTCCCATACTCAGTCGGTAAGGCTCATATTTTTATATGGGTAGACTAGATCAATTTTCTGTATCTATGAAAAAGGCCTAAGTTAGATACTAAATTGAAGAAAGCAGATTACACTTCTTGTCTTTGAAACTGAATTTCAACCAGAATGAATATAAATTGGCTGTTAAATAATTTGACTATGGAGCTAACAGACTATCTGCACAAAATTTTAATACTAAAGCATGAGAACAGAATGGAAAATAAATTCTCAAAGTCTTCAAAACCTAACAGAAGATCTGGTCATTTATACTGCCCTACTTGATTTTCAAAATGGCAAAATATCAACCTTTTTATTTCAAGTGTTCCTATTTAGAAATATTTTTTTTACTTGAATGTTTAATGATGCTATCTGTATCTATGTTGTGGTTTAAGCCCAGCCGGCAACAAAGCACCACGCAGCCGCTCGCTCACTCCTCCCCCCGGCCCTGAAACGTTCGTGGGTCGAGACAAGGACAGGGAGGGATCACTGCCCACTTATGGGCACGGGCAAAAGACAGGCTCAACTTGAGGAAGAAACAAAATCAATTTAATTGACTACCAATCAAACCAAAACAAGGATACTGAGAAGTAAAACCCAACCTAACTCCTTCCCCGCCATCCCTCGCTCCTGCCCGGCTCAACCCCCCTCCCGGTTCTCTCTCCCTCCTTCCCCCAACAATGGGGGTTGGGGTCAGCTCGCCACCCCTTGTCTCTGCCGCTCCTTCCTCCTCAGGGGAGGAGGACTCCGCACACTCTTCCTCCACGAACTTCTCCAATGTGGGTCCCTCCCGCAGGCTGCAGTCCTTCAGTCCCAGCCTGCCCACAGAGTGGCGGCCATCTTGGGGGGCCTCCGCTCCCCAGCTCCCCTCCATGGCTGGGGGGGGACAGCCTGCCGCCTCACCACGGGCTGCGGGGGCATCCCCTCCTGCCCCGCTCCTCCTCCCCTCCTTCCTCCCTGACCTCGGTACCCGCAGAGGGGTTCCTCTCCCATCCCAATCCCCGACTCACCGCAGGTTTCCCCTCTGAACTCCGTTCTCCCAGCGGTGCTACCGCCGTCGCTGAGGGGCTCGGCCTGGGCCAGAGGCAGGTCAGGCTTGGAGCCGGGGAAGCTTCCAGCAGCTTCTCACAGGAGCCGGCCCTGTGGACCCTCACCCCATACCAAAACCCCGCCACAGAAACCCAAAACAATCTACAAGCTTGGATTTTTGGAGTTGGAATACTTTCTACATGAGGCAACAATTTCACTTGTTGAGGACTTGGGAGGTGAGGTCTAGCTGGGACCTCAGCTCATTAAGTACATTGGGAAGATCTGCAACTTTCATGTCTATCTGTATGTGATGTATCCTCTCTACACAGCAGAGGCAGGCAAAATTAGTATGATTTATTTTAAGCAATGAATTAGGAAGTAAATAAAGTCTTAGAAGTGCTGCCTTCTCTGAACTTACTGCAGAAAATGTCTTGGCAGCTCAGAGATATAAAGTATAAATTTTTAGGTGAATCCTACCTTATATTTGCAAATAATATTCCACTGAGATATTGTGACATTCCTCTGAATCACATTTTTGCCTTCAGTTTTGGACATAAAAAAATTATTTCAGGATATTTTACTATCAGGAAAAGTTTAAGACTTCTATTGATGGTGGGAACCATTCACAAAATGTTCTGCTGGGTAATCTAGTGTCCAGTTACAACAGTTGTGCTGTTCTGAAGTTACTTTCACTTTTTTTGTGTCCATGCTTTTTAATAATTGAAACTTTAATAATAATAGCGTACCACAAGATTGTTTATTCCTTTGCAGGCCTGTCATTTCTACATGAATTAATGTTAACAATATAATTATTTTAATTGCTTTAGTACAGTCAAATACATTCAATAAAGCAGTTTGTTGTTCCATTTTATGTATGTTATTTTAATGAGACTTTTAAGTATAGCTTACATGAAATCAGCAGTAGAAGGTGAGGTGTGCATAGCATTATAAAATTTGTAGTGAAAAAGATATGCCTTTACTGTTGGTTGTAAAAAAATACTTAGAATGCTTTAGAACCAATGAAATTTCTAAAATAATATTCTCTATACTCCTGCCACATGTACAAATGTCTTCCTAGAGTAACTCTACCATCCTCAGGGTGCAAGAAAAAAAACAAAACAAACAAACAAAACCGAAGCAGTCCTCCAGGTTTCTGGCTATCTTTTTGATAGGAGACAGTGATCTAAAAAGTGACGTTTCACAATGAGATAATAGCTTAAGAAAAGTGTTTGAAGCTTTTCTGTCATTAATTCAAAACATGGTTTCAGTTCTAATAAGGTTTTGTTTCCTGAAGGGTTTTAAAAAAATTAATAGGAATGAAAAGAGTACCATTTAAAAACAAAAACAAAAACAAAACCCCTGACCTTTTTAATCTGAAGGAATTCAAAAGCAGTTAAAATTATATCAACTGACTTCTAAGGGGAATAATGTTCTTACAGAAACTTATTAAGAAATTGATAATTACAGTAAAGCTGGTTATATTGAGAGAGTAGTCAGAAAGGCTAAAAAAAAGAGGATTTTTTCATGTACTAAATGGAGTACAAAAATAATAACAAGCTTGCAAGCTACAGCTGTTGAAAAAGAGTAAAAAATTCCTTTTTTCAGCACTGTCACTTACAAGTAATGGCGAGCAACAATTTCACTCAACATTCAAGTAAGGGTAACAAGTATTTGTGGTATGAAAAATGTTACTCTGTAGAACTCCAAAAGACCTGAAATGTTTAGAGGATTACAGTTTGTGTGTAACGGGATTCAAAACATTGTCTTGTCACTGGAGATGATAGCTCTTTTCAGTTTCTTTGTACGGGGTAGCCAGCAAGACAAGGGGTAAAGACTGCAGATGATTCAGAATCACCTGTCAAGGTGATGATTCTGAAAAGAAATAGATTCTTGGGGATACAGGATGGAGGTGCGATTTCTTGCACTATTTCCTGCACTATTAAAATAATATTTCAGACTGAAGTTATCTGTTGGGGGATTTCGGCAACCTGTTGGTTTTAGTTGTGCTTTTTTTCCCCCTGTAGCAGTCATGTTTTGCTGGATTTTAGAATATGAAAACTTTGAGAAAAAAACATAGTTGGCCTCATGGAATATTTGTTTTGTCTATGATGTGAAGTGAGCCATGTCACTACTTGACACTGCAGTGTATGTACAGACACATTTCTTCTGTTAGATTTTTGTTATGATGTAATCTTACAACTCAGAGAATACCTTTTACATTCTTTCTTTATACTGTGTGTTTATTTTGTGTGGAACTGTTTAGAGACTTGCTTGAATAAGAAACCTGGAAATGTAGTCTTTCTTAACATTTGGAGCTCTGTAAAGATTTGGTTTCATCTTCTTAATCAGATAATGGCTCAGCAACAAAGGTAGAATCAAAACTTACATTTATTTCTCATGCATGTGGAGGCAGTCTCTGGAATGAGTTGTTGTTCATTATCATGGTAAGTAATTTTGTTCCTGGGAAATAATTTGTCATTTTCAAATAGAAAACAAACCAAAACAGCAAAATATGCCAACATATTAAACAAACTTTGTAAGTTATATTGGAGCAAAGTTATCCTTTCCATGCTTGGCAATCTAGTAAGCACTAATTAAATGGGATTCCCAAGAATATGGAATCTTATTATATGACACTTATCCAATATCCTTAGCCAGTCTTCTCAACCATGTATTCTTCCCTGAGTTGGTTGAAGGAATAGTGTTAACAAGTTGTTTAAACTTTGGAGATAAATTGACGTTATATGTGTGAAACACCAAATAGAAGTGTCATAACAACACACACACTGGTGTTGCTTACAATGCAAGACATGCTGAATGAAAGGAAGCCTGACACAATTTCCAGAGGGGACAATGTACACAGTATATAATGGGAACACTGCACCTCAGTTCAGAAACATGGAGAAGACCTGACAGCAGTAACAGCTTTGACAGCAGAAGATGTAGCTCCAGTGTATGGCATCTGACCTTTAAGAAAAAATCTGTCTCCCTAGTTATTAAATGCAAAGGATAAAAAGGATTTGTCAGAATGGGGTGACTGAGTCACCATTTCCTTCAGCATGACTAAATCCAGGACAGAACAGGACACAAATATGTGCATATACTGGGTTTTCATTTTCTTCTGTCCGAAGTTGGCAATTTACGTTATTACATGACAAATAAACATTATACCAGAGGAACAGAATATTGAAAAATATTGTAATATTTCATATACTTTGAAAACAACAAATTGAAATGAGTTTATTTTTTACATGACCCCACAAGCAGCTATGTCTTATTCACATAATGGTCTTGTAGACAGTTGGATTCATGGCAATAAAACCAATGAATTGTCTATTCATTGAGGAGAAAGAGGAGAGCTCTTTCTATGGCAGAGGAGAGTATCTTCATTGTAACCGAAAGGTCCCGAAAAGATATCTAAGGGCAATAAGACAAATTAATAGAATTATGTATGTAAGGCATACTTTTCCTATTTTGTCATTGTGTAGCAATTTTCAGTTTGTAATTGAGATGTTACATGCATGAATTTCAGATGACATTAGATATTCTAGTGTAAGCCACCTCAAAAACGTTCTTATGTAAAAAGTAGTTCAACTATTACATTCAGTTGGTGCATAAGATATTGGAGCAGCACAAGAAACGAGAAAGGAACAGACAATCAAAGTGAAAAATGAAACATGGACTAAAAAGGAATCAGAACATTTATTTCTCTATCTCATGGCTTGTTCAACAACCTGCATTCTACATACAGCAGGTTGTACTTGCTGCTGTTGTTTCATTCATATAATGAATAATGATCTTCCATAGAGAAACAAAGTCTTCTAGCTTGTCATGTGCTTTGTAATAATGATGTGAAGTTACATTGAGCACCTATGTCCAGTTTTTAAATACTGAAGTTACTAAAACTCATACATCTTCTAATGGCCCAGTGGGGAAAAAGATGGAGTTACTGGTGAAATAACAATTTACAGTCATGAAAAGGAGACAACATTTTGCCATCCCTTTTGTTCTTCAAATGCAAGGCAGTATTTCAAATAAATAAAAGTACAACCTATGGGAAATAACAGTGCTGAAATAATGTGAAATTTCTCTAACAGACGTAATTTTAGTTTTCACAGAAATTTTTGATTGTTTCAGTTATCAAATACCTAGATACTTAAAATAGTTTCTTCAAGAAAAGCTACTGTGATACTGTCATGAGATTTAATATGCTTGACTTTTGATCCCGTTCTCCTCAGTTCTTCTAATAGACTTCATCTACTATAGACTGAACTCAAACTCTACCCATACATTGTCTCCTTTCTCCAAGTGAGAGTTTAGTTTGAATTCTAGCACATACGCAGACCAAGACAACTGGCCTTAAGAAGGGAAGGAAGCTATGGACAACAAGCACAACAATTTGCTTTCAAAAAAACCCACCCCATAAATATAGTTTTGGCTGAAATTAACAACTAACATAGAATTTGGATTGATAAACTTCTGTGTGTTTTTCTGTATAAAGATGGATAATCACCTAGATTTATTGAAATGTATACACAGTTGTAAGACAATTATTTTTTACCCACAAGATTCCTGGAGGAAAGATATGTAAGTGCATGATACTCATGGAGAAAACAAGGGGTGTTCTGCATTTCCAGAACAATGAGATTTACAGCTTCACTGCCACTTAATTTGCTCAAACTAGAAACAGTGTTGCTATGCAAAGTATTTAATGCACTGAGATATTCTTGAGACAGTCAACAAATGGGAAAGAAATGAAAAAAAGCTTCAGTGTACCCATCAGCTACTTATGTAAAGGGCATATTAATGAGTTTTTGAATTTTCCTGATTTAGAAGACATCCTCATCTTTGTCTACAAGTACAGGACATATGGCAGAGGCAACCATCTGCACCATCAGTCCTTGTCTGCAGGAATGACTTTTGTCAACATTGTAAGCAGCCGATGTGATTTACAGGAGCTCAACAACTGCTTATACAGGGTATGAGCGTGCTGAATGGGATGTCTCCATGAACAAACCTTTAAAGACTGAGTTCAAGCTCTACTTCACATCATTATTACGTTTCTTTGTATCTACTACCCAATTATGCTTGCGGCCTGCCCAGTTTGTAGCAATACTCTGACAATGCACCTCACTTACCTCCTTTGTTTTCATACCAAAACACCAGCAGGCCACCTTACTGTCCTTCAGGTTTTCAGTCAATGGCTGTACAAGAAATGTCCTGTACTGGTATTAGCTTGGACTAAGGAAAAGAATGTATATAATTTGCAACTATTTATACTCTTGCCTCTCTCTGCAATCTCCTTATCCCCTTGTTTTGCTTAGGTAGAGTTGGCATGTTCACCTGTCTTTCACACAGGATCAACAAGATCAGGGGATAGTCCTGTTCTGGGCTCAAGCCCACCATACGCTGTATAGGGCTACAGTCCTCTCCCTAAGCACTAGCCCAGCAGTAATCCTGGAGGGTCAGAGCTTGACGACTGGATAATTTTTAATAAGTGAACCTTTAATTGCAAGAACAAGCCATTTTAAGGTGCTCTGGGAATTCTGACTGTGGCTTAAGTTGTCTCTATATATGTAGCCACTGTTTATATAGCACAATACTCAAAGAAATACATGTGATTTAAAGCTATGGGGGTTTATGCAACTATTGTATGATGAGGGTACCTTCATAATATAGGTGGAGTGTACAGAGTTTGCTATGTATGTTTTCAAGGTAGTTTAGTTGGACAGTTTTTTAAATTTTCATCTGTGTTTAAAGATAAAGGGTTATAAGGTGAAAGGTAGCATCTTCTGGGCCGTATAAAACTATACAGTAATGTAGTACAGAAAGGACAATGTGTCTATATGTATTTCTGATATGCACAAGTTAGTCTGTTGATATAAATAGTTGTGAACTGGGTTCTGTGCCTTTTCCATTATATATTATAAGTGGGAATTGCCTAATGTTTCAGATTTCCATTTGAAATTTGTATTCAAATTAGAAAGGAAAGAAAGACTGTGAAAGAAAAGAGAACAAAAATATGATATAGCTTCTTCATGTCTTGGCTGAGCTTTTGTTTTAGGCAATGACATGTATGACTTCTTAAGTTGAATTATTTTACCACCTTTGAATTAATTAATATTTCACACATAGTGAAATTTCTTTTACATGAAGAAATTGCATATAAAGAAATAAAAATATTGAATAGTCTTTAATTACAGAAAAGCTAAAAATCATTGTAGCAGACAGCCTAGAGTTACTGGGAGAACGGCGAATTCAGGGCTTGATTCAAGTAGCAAAAGTAGATGTCTTCAGTGTGCATTTTTGAATGTGAGTTAGGTCCAATCAGTGAAATCAAGGGAGCCGTTCAGTCCTCACTAAAGTAGATGTCTACATTTGGCCAACCGATAACACTTAATTCTATTGGCTGCATTGTTTAGAGCTCTGTTGCTTTCAATGGGAGTGTAGACATCTTAGATGTTAATCTCTACCCTGAAGACATCTGAATTTAGATTTTTTTTATATGAAATGAATAAAGTACTGAAAATGTAAATACTTCGTGATATTACTGGAGTGAACAGATTCATGTGATTATTATTAATATCCAGGGATAGGATACTGACTGTTCTAAAGATGGCATCAAATTAAATAACTGATTTGGTCCTTACAATAACAGAGTGAAATAAATGGAAAGAGAATCACTGTGTGGTAAAGAAATTCACTGCTTACCCTTTCTCTTACTTTCTGACTAGATCATCATTTTCCCACCAAAATGCAAAGATGCAGTCTAGACAGAAAAGGATTCAGATATAGTAAAGATTCAGATAGCCTTCATAAACATTATAGATTGACAGGATTGTAAATAATAGCTGATTTCAAAATCATGTAGCAATAACCTTCAAAAATTCTCAAACTTGGCCTCTCCTGATAGCACTGGGGGTGATGCTTTTATTTTCTTTTTGATTCTATGTGATTATTTTTTAGGAATAATTCTGAGACTTCTGTTGATTGGTCTACTTAGAGTCCAAATCTTATTTGTGGGAAAATGTACCAGCCACAGTGATGTGAACAAATCTTTCTGTTTCGCAGCTAAAAATGTTCATCAGTGGGTTTTAAGTACTTTAATTCCTAGATAGAAATATAATCTGATGGATTAGACACCTCAGCACCTTAGAACATTTTTTGTTTATTGGCTTCTCTGGCTCTAGTGAGTCTCTTTGCTGCCTCATGCCTCTTGAATTCCTGTTTGTTCAGCTTGGTGTCAGTAGGAAAACAACTTCTGTAAGAAGGATTTTGCATGGAATACTCTGTGGCCTAATGTTTGGAACACTCTTCTGGGGTGTAGGAAATGTGATTTCATTTCCTGTGTGGTTGAGCAGAACCGAGAATTGGAGAGAGAGAGATATTATCTTAATTTTCTGACATCCATCTCAGCTTCCACTGATACCCTAAAGATGACTAAAGAGGTTCATCCACTGGATTATAGAGAATGGATTAGAAGGATGGAATACAGGCTATGTGGTAGAGGTATTGGGTTTGTTAAATTTTACATGGCTTGTCTGAAAAAGGCAATCTAGTTAAATGACTGGCATTTTCTTGGAAATACTAGGAAAATACAGAAATCCAATCCTTCACTTTGTATGCTAGAGACTGACTCTCTATCTTCTGGGTTTTGCTGTTTGGGTTTTTTTTTGGGGGGGTTTTTTTGGTAGAAGATTATATTTGACTCCCCTTTATGTGAATATAGAGGTCCCATTATGTCATTTCACAGTCCACATATTATTTACTTTGCTTTGAAAAGATTTCTGACTCAAATATTGCTACCAGGTTCTAGCCCAATTAACCCCTACACACTAGCTTTATCTTCTGCATTAGTACTACATTACGTTGGCACTGGTATACTGGGCTTGTCTTTGGATTTTGCCTTATGATATTGCTAAAAGAGCAACATTCTCTGCCAATGTAAAATAAAACAGCTACACTGATGTAGCTGAAATATTGCCTATTTACATCAGCAGACAATTTGGCCAAATTTTTAGCCATTTGTATCAGAAGATTTATTAAGGAATGCAAGGTTATTGCCTCTTTTGCTTTATCAGAATGCGGAACTAAAGCCCCAATATACTTAATAATTACATTAGTCACTAATTTACCTACACAGAGTATTGGTCTGATCCCTTGAATCCATGAAGAATACTTGCTGGCAATATTCAACAAAATGGTATTTCCTAATAGAGGGATTTCCCACCAGAGTACTTTCTCAGTGCTACTGTTCATCATTATGTACAGTCAGCTACTCTATTGCCACCATCTTTCACATAAAAGGAAATGTATATTTCTCCCCCTCAGAGACAGCACTGCACATCAACGAAGTCTTTACACCTTCTATAAATTCTTTATGAACATGTGAATCGTTGTTAAGGATTTCTCTTTTATTAAAAAAATACTAGGAATTTTCTTATATAAAATACTATGAAATATACCCATTGAAATAAGTCAGCATATAAACTTTAAACTCCCCTTAAAGTGGATGTGTATTTGGTTGTAGAAAAATTGTTTCTTCTCCTTCCTTAAAATAAAAAATTAAGTGCTATGAAGAAGAAATGCTCAACTTCTTACACCTCATTTTTGCACTTATATTCCATTTTTATTGCACAAAATTGTTGAACTTTTAAGTATGGCTTTGGAATTTGACTCATAAGTATTTATTATTCTGCTCAGCTTTTGGACAATATACCTACTCACAACAGTTCTGAATATTTTACTTTTGTGATTAATTGAGATGAAATGACACAATATATTAAGATGATCAAATAATTAATTTGGAAACTGAAAATTGGCTCTTTCAATCTAAAAGACTGTCTGTGCTGTGACATGAAAGAATTGCAGGATTAGAGTAATATCTAATACTGATACTGCATTTTAAATTTTTTTTTTTTTTCACTTCTGGAAGATTTCACATAAACAGATCTTCCTTTGAGTGGTTGAGTGCATAAAATGCCTTCCTAATCTTATAAAAATATTCTAAGTGTCTAAGTCAAACAGATTGCATGTATTTTATATAAACATTGTGGGTAAAATCCTGACCTAACAGAAAAGAGTAACAAAATGTTTTCCTGAATAAAAGAAAGCCTACTTAAAATCTGTTGAAGTTTACTATTGCTATTGCTATTACTATTGCTACTATTACTAATGCTATTAGTATTATTTGCCATGCAATATTTTGGTGCTAGGTACACAGATTTCCATTCATAATCTCTGAAAATCGAGTCTGATTTTATATAGATGCAAGATGCATGCACGATACGTTCTAGCCATAGGCAGGAATACATATTGCTGTTTCTCACAGACACTAAACATCATGAAACTCTGCTGATTTTCAAGGATTATCCCTTGCTGTAAATGCTATTTTTACATATTTTTTAATAAAATTTGGAAGTGCAATTCTGTCCTTTGTGTTTGCTTATGAACTTGATAAACTTTTCTGTATGTATTAATTGCCCTAATAATCCTGTGAGAGATTTGTCCTTTATATGATTTCTTTTCCAAAGACTGAAACTACTATTTTCTTGTTCTGCTTTGTGTTTGTTTCTTTCTATATAAGCCTTTGACCCACAATATTTGTAGGGATGACTGCCAATATCATGTTTCATAGCTACTACAGAACTGATTTGGGAATCTTGGAAGAATGGCGAGGGACTGATTTTCCCCTCTTTAATTTCACTAAGAAAGGATTGTTGTTGGGTTTTGGCTTTGGGTTTGGTTGGGGGGCGGTTGTAATCCTAGTATGTAGGCTGAATATATCCTATGAAATATGAGTAACCTTTGGTGGTGTCAGGGGAGATATTTGTGCTCCCTTTAGGCAGCACTTGCCCTTAGGATTAATCATGTTTTCTTCCTGTGGGACTTACGAGAATGATACCTGTCCCAGTTAAAGAATGCACAGACACAGAGCAGTAGGCAGTCTCTCTCCTAAATTCTTATTTTAGACAGGCAGTCACAGGCTAATGAAAGGAGGATAACAGAGGCACATAGAGAATATGGTGGTAGGAGAAGTAATGGATGATAATTTATTTGAAGAGAAGGCATTCTTAGGAGGATAATCTAATGGAAAGAAACAGGAAATAGGCAGAGATGAAGGTTGATAAGATGAGGTGAATATGCTAAAGAAAGGACAGCTAAGAAAAATGAAAATGGGGTAGAAAATTTAGAAAAATCTAGACAAATCTCATGCAAAAACTGCTTATTATTTACATGTCCAAATTTGGTTTCTACATAGCTGCTTCTACTAGTCTGATTTCTTTGTTGCCTTGTCTCTGCTGTCTTGTACCAAGTGTAGGACTGAGGAGAAATGTTCCATTTAATATCTTTGCTTCTGGCAATAGCTTCCTCCAGTAGTTTGCATCAAGAGAATGTCAAATGGGAGGAGAGTCTCTAGGCAGTGCAGCCTTTGGTTTGGTTGCTTGTGCTCTTACCAGTTTCAACTAGTTCTTGTCTGCAGTCTTTTTCTGTGTCTGCTTTGCCTTATTTGTTGACATACCCAAAGATTATCATTCCTAAATAGCATAGGAATGTAGTGGAATAATGTAACATGGAAAGGTGAGCCAGCTACTGTATGTTACCAAAACAAACAAACAAAAAAATTCTGATTTTCAAGGATTTTCTGGTTTGATTTTCTGATTTGCTGTTTTGATTCAAATGGTTTATCAATTTATTTACAGTGTTCTAATAAATTTTTGCTATTCAGTTGTTTACAAAATATTGCTTCCAGTGAAACTGACTCAGTGCTGCTTGCACATAATAGTACTTGAAAAAGTAAAAGTAACAAAGAACAAGGAGATACTGTTTTGAAAACACACCACAAAAAAAACAAGAGGTAAAGAAAGATAAATCAGATGACAAAGATTACAAAGGAAAAGATACCATTTGTTTATCTCTACTTATAGCAGTAAGAGCTGTACTTTTTTTTTTTCACCTATGAATGATTTAATCACATTTAAGTTTTTCTCATTTGGTAATTTTTCTTCTCTGTTGAAAAGATGCTCTTCTTTTCCTTGTAGAGTTCCAAGTAATTCATTTTTGACAAGAAGTCCACAGTGAAAGAGACTGAAAGACTTTGCTATTTCTCTCATTTGCATACATTTATTCAGACAAGTATTCATAAATTCTGTACTCTACAGAACTAAAACTGGAAGAAAAGCCATAAAGCAAATACAGTTTATTTTATGCGATGAAACATGTAAGAGTAGGATCTGAAGAACTGATTTTCTGACCAAAATCTCTGTCACTAGCAAGTCTGATGGTATAGTTTTCTTATTCACTTATAATTCAGTTGGTACCTGTACGAACGTTGGGTCCTAGCAAAGAATACAAATAAGGCAAATAAGTTACATGGAACTGATCACATATTACTCTGTCTAATCTCTTCTTCTCATAACAAAATGGTGTCATTCTGTCAATTGCAGTCTTTCATAACCTACTATCAAACAGCATACTGAATTTTATCCTTGATTTGGTAGGGATTTTTTAACTCATCCTTTCCTATCAGAACACTGTATTGAGGGAACTGATCTGATCTCTTGCTGTTCTTATGTCTGTTGAAAAATTTACAGTAAAGTTTCATTTTATGGAAGTAGTAAAAATGGAAATTATGTTTTCACTTGTAATCGGCAATGAATATTTTATTATAAGTTAGCATTTTCCTTCAATGTTTGGGTATACAGCCACTGTAACATCCATTGGTAATACTTAACTGTCAAAAAGACTGATTTACCAAAGCAGGTTTTGGTGATGGTTCTGGGAATTTGGAAGAGTTACTGAACAACAGGAGACAAAGCCTGTAGTTTACCAGAGGCTTTTATGATTCTCCTGTGAAAAAGATGTTTTAGAAAGATACTGTAAGAATAAAACAATTATCTGTTCCACCACATGTTGGTTTTTAAAAGTCATGCCCATTTTACGTTTATTTAATCATTGAAATAATCTAGGTTTGCGTAACGGCTTCACTGTGAAAGCCACAATATTAAAATGCATCAGAGGGCATTGGTATTATTTTCTGTGAAGTAGTAAGTGAAATATAGAAATAAACTGACCATAAGTAAGTGTTTATGAGGGATTAAGTAGCAAATAAAGTGGGAATTGAAATAAGCATTTTTACCAAAGAAAATAAGTTGAGCAAGAACAAAATGACTTCTGAGCTTAAAGACCACCAGTAGTGGAAATGGAATAGACATCTGAATATGTCATCATTGTTAAGTCTATATGTTATTCTTCTGTAGTGTCGGTTTAGACTTGAACTAGAAATGTGGCTGATAATGATCTGGGTACATAGTATAAATATTTGTCTAGCCTTGAGCACAGCAGATTTATTGGCAATCTCACAAAATCGTCTTTTTCTTGCAGTAAAATTTATTTCCAGGTTTAAAAGGCATGAACGATTTTTTTGACAAGTTTATATTCCCATCTTCATAAATGAGAGAGCTTATGTTGATTTGAGAAGAGTAAATCTAAAGTGAAGTAAAAAAGACCCCATAACTAGAAAGACATAGCCCCACTCCCATCTCAGGATAAATGTGTCTGCAGAGGGAGCTATTTTGAAAGAGATACTGAAGAATACTTTATAACAAGCATCCAGTCGATCTTTGTGCAGGAATACTTGGCTTCTTGCTTCTTAGCTATTTAGATGATACAAAGAACCTCAATTGTCCTCAAGATATTTATGGGTTTTTTTGCTTGTGCTTGCATTTGTTCTTTTCTCCTTTTCCCAGAAACCTTATGGATGCTCTGGAATTCCTAGGTACATAGTCATGATGATAAGAAAATGTTATCTTTTTATAGCACTGATTATACTGCATGCCACTCTACCACTGAGTTGCTTGAGTAATAGGACAAGAATATGAAAGGTAGATCATTCAGGACATATTGATATCAATTACAAATGCCAATCCTTTGGCTGTACTGTCCAGTGCAGGATTATGTGAGAGCTCTGCAGATCCTATATAAAACCTGTCATAAAAATTCTGCATTTATCACTGTGTAGGTTCTCATACAGCATTCATGTGTATGTAGCCACTGTAGAATTTAACATAAAATAAGTGATTATATTTTACTTAACTATCCATTTCAGAAATTCTGAGAGTGTGATAGTAATCCCTTAGTATTAACTGCAGCACAGGAGGACTAAAACAAAGGCTTTTAACTCTTAGCCTACGTAAAAAAATGAGCAGAGTTGCCATTAGGCAGTTTCTGTTGTCTGAAAGAACCCTGATGATAAGATTCAGCAAGGTCCTTAACTGTGGTAAAGTTAGCTGAAGAGGAAGCCTACTCTTAAATGCTTCCCTGAAGTCTCTAAGTTTGGTTAAGCTTCTTTAATACCTTAATACGTTCAGCTGAGCTTAGGTAGACATGTCATTTTCATCACTACCTAAGTGAGTATTTTGAGGCCCACTGTAGAGAAGAAAATTCAGCTCTGGATTCTCTTTGCTCTCTGCTGTGTATGTGTTCAGACTGTATGCATAAAAGAAGTCTTACAAGGAGAGCGGTGTGGTAGAAATCTGAAAGGAAGACAACAATCTAAGACTTAACGTTTCCAATTTGATTTTCACTTGCTATGTTAAAAAATATTTGAATTAAAACAAAAAAGACTTCCCCAAATGACTGAGAACACATCAAAAATGTATTGAAAGTTTGAACTGACTGATGTTTTTCAGTAGTCAAGGCAAAAAAATGACTTTTCCTGTGCTAATGGGGCTTCACACTGACATTGACATTTTAATGTATGAAGTGTAGCTTTTTTCACTCTTGTGTCTTCTGTCGATGGCTGAACAGACATTTAACATATTTAATGCTCTACATAATGCCACAGAACAGAGTCTGTTAAAGCTCTAATTTCATATTTTTAAAGACTACTGTTGTGCTAATTGTATGGTAACTCTTTACAGATAGATAACTCCTGTAGTCCCTGTGCATAGTTCAGATTACTAGTACTTAATGGTCCTTAATTATTTATTCAGAGTTTTAAATGAAACTCTTACTGATTTTAAGGAAGTTTATCCTGAATGAAAACTGCTGCATCTCTTATTATGTATTTTTTTCCAAACCTGATCGAGTCAATGGGCATATTCATATGGAGTTGCATGGATTTGGGATTTATGCTGTTGAAAAGGAAGGGTGCCCTTTCAGTTGAGCTTGAGAGAATGGGACTCACTTCCAAAGATTTGCAGACTCCATACCTGATCTTGGATTTATTCTGAAAAGTATTTAAGCACCCAACATTCAGTTTTGTTGTGTTAAAAAATTCTGCCTCATTGCCCTTTCTGTAATAGAGGGATGGTAACACATTCTCTCACCAATTGTTTGACTTACCTGTCTGAAACTTAGGGATGCTATTTAAAGCAGGTGAGTACAGATGTTAATTGCTAACTGGTGTTTTTGAAACCCCTATTCAGATACTGCCTAATCCTTTAAGAAGTAAGATCTCTAGGTTCTCAATCTGAAGTTATTCACAGAAAGGGTTTCCTAGATCTTAGTAATATTCAGAAAATTTTTCTCCATTTTTCCCCCTTTCATCCTTTTTCTCAAACCTTTCTTTAAGCAGTCTTAAAAGACAGTGAGGATAGTGGCAGAAACAAGTATTTTACTTCATGAATTTAGCCTGCTTATTGCAAAATGTATTATTATTGAAATAGCAAGCCTTTTTTTTTAATAACTATCAAGCTGACTTCATGCTAACCATGTAATAGTAAAGAAATACTCTTAAAATAGCTATGGTCTGATTCTCATCTCTACCACAGTACATTACAGTGTCAGAACTAGCAAAACATGGCTTTGAAAGCCAAGTAAAACGTGCAAACATGGATATGGAACCTGTTTTGAGATATGAAAAGAAATAAAAAATATTTAAGCATAAGAACTGAAATTATTCAAAGCCCTTGGTTATACATAAACACATAACCTGCAGTATTCCAGTCTGTCATAAATGCTATCATTTTAAAGCAGTAACATGAAATTATTTAGCTGATGTTCATAAATCCATCTATATCTGATCATACACTAGAAAGATCCAAACCTGATCTTCGTGAGTGTTTAACTTGACTATAAATCAGGAATTATCTTTTGTTTGTGCTGTTATACCATTCATATTCTGTGTTTGTTATTTCATTGAAATAAGCAAAATTTTTTATATGCTATCGGAAAGAATATGAAGACAAACATAAAATGCAGAAGTATAGATGAGGTGAGTGGGAAAGAAAATCGAAAGCAGAATTCAATATATCATAAATATTTCTTGTTATCTTGTTTCCTGATTTGCAAACAGCCAGCTTTATCTTGTTGGAAAGTTCTGGTCTGTCAAAAGCAAATGTTTCCATTAAAATCCATTTATTTAGAATACCGTTTGCTAGCAAATCAAGGACAGAATGACTGTTCGGGTGAGAGTCACTCAACAGTGCAGCTGAAACACACATAGCAAGGTATCATTTTTCTTGGGGATGGAAGAAGTGGGAAGATTACATAAGGGAGCCAGTTTGAAATCCCTGCTCAGCTAATTTGGAGAAGAGAGGTAAACTTGGGACTACCCTTTCCCAGAGTAGTACTCCTAACTATCAGTCCTAACATAAAATGGCATGAAAGAAATCCTGTGTCCAGGGACTAAATTGTATTCAAAAGTGTCTAGAGAAACATCTGAAGCAGCAATGGTCATTCTAGCTTGAGGAGAAAACTGTTTCTCAGTTGATTGTATGGCTTCCCTAACAGAAGTAGGCAGCACTGTTTATATTGAAGTCTATAAGGACAGAGGGAAAAGCTGTCCCTAATATTTTTAATTCCTTTGTCACTGCTGACAATTGGGAAAATAGGTATTTTTCAATTGCCATCCGGTTCTTACTAATCACCAGCGTTTCATGGGAATAACAAGGAGGAGATGTACGTGAAAAAGGACACATGAAAGGCCACTAAAAGCTGTCCAATGACAGTGCATGTTGCCTCAAAGCCCAGTATGTAGTATTCCACCTATTCTTTCCTGTTGTGTTGTTTTGAGAGCAACATCAAGGAATAAAATGAAATCATAATAGTTAAAATTACAAATTATGAGTACCAAGTGATATTTTACTACTGCTGTGGGCAAGAGGAAGTTCTTACAGGTTCTCCCCTTTGTCCGTAATACTTAGATCTGAAATGTTAATAATTTATTGCTGTTTCACATTCATATGTAGTAGTTTTGCGAGGGTATTTTGCAAGTATTTTGAGGGATACAGTCCTTATCTGTAATGGGATCTGCACAAACCCCTCAATGTGGTGTTAATAATATTTCTGCATGATTTATTTATACTATTATTTCTCTGTCTCAGAGTTCTCTTTCAAATTGTTGCTTTTATATTAACCTTTCCCATTGACTCTCCTCTATCTAGGGCGTCTTCCTTCATGCTATTGCAACTTAATATTACAAATATCTTTATATCAAATGTAAAATAAATCTTATATAAGAGATAATATATCTTACTGTATTCTGTGTCATTGTATCATGTTTCCAATATTTCTTTAGAAGTTTCATCTAATACTAACCTATTCTTTTTTATAAAGTTTCAAGTTTGGGTCATTTTCTTAGCAATATTTCTCATTCTCTAACTCCTATGATCTCATTTACTTACCCGTGAAACTTCTTGTACTGGCAAAGTTTACTGTGAAAGGGATGTTGTGTTATGGTGCTTCTCCTGAGGTCTGATAGATTCGGTTACTGCTGGAGGAGCCATGCTTCTTAACTTTGCCTTTCGGTTTGATAAACAGGCTGCCATTTGGTGGAGTTGTTCCTCCTGTAATAGAGAGGTGATTGCAACTGGAGAAGACAGTTTCACATAATTTAGCTTTAGATTAATCAGGGAAATAAGTAATAGAAAAAACTCTTCTCTAGTGGAAAGTGCATCACAGTCTGGTATTTTTAGATAAAGCCTAGTCTGCTGGCAGATGGTAAACATTAAATTTACAGCTGGGTTTTGCATTTGGGAAATGGTTCCTACAGGACATACAGTCTGATTTTGCAAACAGTTGAGAATGTGAGTAGGTCCATTGATTTCAGAAGACCTAATCATGTGTGCAAAGCTATCCTTGCCCATAAGTATTTGTAAGACTGGGATTTAAGCAGGTTTTCTGCCTTAAAACAAAAATAAATTAAAAAAAAACAAAACAAAACCAAAAACATGTTATCATGGCCGTGTGAGGCTAGAAAGGTTAGGGTAATTCTTCATTTCAGCATTTTATTTTGCTTTACACAGGACGCCTCTTGAGTCACCAGTGAATCTGTTGTTTGTTTTGGGCTCTGTTTTAATTTAATTTCTTTGCATTCTCACGGCAATGTCCCTTTTACAAACATTGTGAGGCATTTAATAAGTAGGCAAATGCGTGTAAGTTCCACTATGAACTGCTCAGCTTAAAAGATACAATAGATTAGTCTGTGCTGTTGTGTTAAAATTAAATAACTAGATACCGAAAATGCTGGTTACAAATTCATTGTTTTTTCTCTGTTGTTCATTCCATGACATTTCTCCACATCCCTTGGTTCCTTGTAACCAATTAGTTAAAATCCAATTTAAGATGCAGATTTGAACCGTATTTTTTCAGTGATTTACACTTGTGGTCTAACCAGTTACTGTCTTCATAATTGTGTCTTACATTTAAATGTAATGATTATTTTTATTTTTCCAGTTCTCTTTCTCAAATAATCTTCTAGGAAAGGGCTAATTTCTGTGTAAATTCTTTTTATCTTTTTTTTGTGTAATTCATTGACAGGAAGAACATATAAATGTGAACATTTATGGCATAGCAACAACATAATTATGTAGTCTTATATTCATGGCACAGTAGTAATATAGTGAGATTGTGTTACATTGTTTCTATTATTAAAACTATTATTTTTAAAGGAATATGGGTTTCTTTACTAGGCATCAGTTTAAACCCTGAATTCCTCCCCCTGAATCCTCCTGAAATATGTTACAAACTTAGTCTACTAATTTTTCTCTTTATTTCCCAGAACATTGACTCATTTTATATAAAAAATTGACTCACCATTAGAAGAAAATAATCCTCAGCTACAGTTGTAGTAAGTTCACACAGGATCCCTATAAAAGACACCAGGAAGACTGGGTTATCTGTAGCATGCATTCAGAGGAAATCATAGGCAAAGCTAATATCCACTTTGTTATGCAACTTAACACCTTTCATTTTAAATGGAATTACCAGTTTGTGTTGCTGTAATGAAAAGGCAACATCTCTCAGAGATGCACAATTTCTTATAGGACTGTTGTTTTAATGCCATGGTGGAAAGCAGCTGAACTGCCATCTATACAAACTGTGCAGGACAAGATGAAGGGACAAATTGTTTCCTGATTGTTATATAGGTGATCAGAAGTTACCACATGAAAATCACTTAACACAGAGTGACAGCAATACACATTCACAACATTGTGATTACCGGCCTCTGTTTAGGACATTGTCCTAGTTTCGGCTGGGATAGAGTTAATTTTCTTCCTAGTAGCTGGTATAGTGTTATGTTTTGGATTTAGTACGAGAAGAATGTTGATAACACACTGATGTTTTCAGTTGGTGCTAAGCAGAGTTTAGACTAAGTCAAGGATTTTTCTGCTTCTCCTGCCCAGCCAGCAAGAAGGCTGGAGGGGCACAGCAAGTTGGGAGGGGACACAGCCAGGGCAGCTGACCCAAACTGGCCAAAGGGGTATTCCAGACCATGTGATGTCATGTCCAGTATGTAAACTGGGGGGACTTGGCCTGGGAGGGGATTGCTGCTCAGGAACTAACTGGGCATCAGTCAGCGAGTGGTGAGCAATTGCATTGTGCATCACTTGTTTTGTATATTCCAATTCTTTTATTATTATTATTGTCATTTTATTACTGTTATTATTATCATTATTAGTTTCTTCCTTTCTGTTCTATTAAACTGTTCTTATCTCAACCCACAAGTTTTACCTTTTTCCTTCCAATTCTCTCCCCTTTTCCATTGGGTGGGGGGAAGTGAGCGAGCAGCTGCATGGTGCTTAATTGCTGGCTGGGGTTAAACCATGACAGACATGCAATTCAGGGAGCTGAACTGAATACATCCCAGTGCCTGGCCTCCAGCATAATTAATAGTGTAAGGGAAGGAAAATTTTGTCAGGAAAAACATAGCTGCAAAATAAAGTAGTTGCATACTAAAAGAAAAGGAGCTTCCACCCATCTATGAAATTGAAATACTTAATGAAAAGGTCAAATCTGATGTGTGGTTTCTTATGCTAGTACTTTGCTTAGTGGTGCCAGTTTAGTTCTCAGTCTATAAGGATATTATATTCCCCTGTAACTGCTACTCATGGGTTCATAGTTAGCTATACCATTCACTTGTTGTACATAGGAGCTTATATGTAATTTTTAATGGGTATGCAGAAATTTAAAATGAGTCATCTCTTGGTCCTAGACTAGAACATAAACTTCAGTTCCTTTCTTTATTGACAGACTGAAATATAATCTGTGTCCATTGAAATTGTAATAATATAGCTACACAGCATCTTCAGAGTTGCCTTTCAGTAGGCAAAGGTGTGTTTTGTGAAATAAAATTATCTACTTCTCAGTGGGGCTGTATCAACATCATGCACTAATCATTAGATTAAAGCGTCATCATTACTTGCTCATTTTAAAAAAACCTGCATGATTTATATCTCATTTGAATTTGTCTCACTTTAGCTTATAGCCTTTTGTTGTTGTTGTTGTTGTTGTTTCTATGACTCTTCCTTGCTAAATAAGTGAGGTTTTGTGATCTGAGGGGTATTTTACATTGCAGTTAAGTCATGTCTCAATCTTCTTTTTGCAAAACCACGGTAGACTTGGGCTCCAAAGTCAAAAGAATAGGATTACTTCATTAAATGTGCATGCCTAAAACGTAGTAGATATTTACTACCATTGACATTAAAGGGAGACCTGGAGGACTAATTCAGCTGTCTACACCGACAACATTTGAAAGTAGGAGAGTTGAATCCTATTGTTTTTTCTCTGTTATTTTCCTGAGTTGCTACATTTTTTGGCTTATCCCTCATTCACACTGATAATCATGTAAAATAAAAACCTTAGAATGGATTGCAGTGTTCTTAGTAGGGATGAAGTCATCGCCCTTTTCTTACAAACTGCTTCCTCCTTATTTATCCAAAGATAGCATCAGTCTGTCACACTGGAGTCTTCTCTTCAGTTGCTCTAAAAAACCCCCAAACCCCTAGGGTTTTTTTAGTCATTGATTTGTAGGGTACTGCCCATTGCTCTGCTCACATTCACAAGCATTCTGTAGCTATGGCTTCCATTCCTTGTCCCTGTATAAATCTGTGCTTTGCTTTGGATAAAGAATTTCTGTTTGAAGAAAAAAAGAACAGAATACTAAGTGGATTTGTATCGTGCTGCTTGGGTGTTTTATCCTCCTTGGATCAGTCATCTGTAAGATTTATTATCAGTGATTTTCTATTTACTCTCAGATCGTTGATGAAAACATTCACTTTACAGCATGCTGAGCTTAGGACTGGAAGCTATGTACTTCTTTATTCTATTATTAATTCTAAAAGTGGTCTTCTCTGTGTCTTGGGTTTTCAGTTTCTCTGCTCCAGTTTCTTCATTTGTAAAATAATGATAATTCTACTTTCTAATTCTCAAAGGCATGGTACCAGTAAAGTACTGTGAGCTGGCACCAAAAAAAAAAAAAAGCCATTGGAAAGAGAGAAGAGTTGAAGAGAAGGCAGGAGGGAGTGAGATAAAAGTAATTCTACCACAGAAATTACTATGTAGGCCTATACTCAACAGAGGGTAGTTATGGTGTGGCTAGAGAGCATTTATATATGCTTGTATGTCTCTCCCATAGCCACCTTTTCCATCAGTCCCTTTTCCAGAATAGCAAAGCAGTAGGTCTTCATGCACTTACTGTACCTACTGCAATATTAATTATCTGCATGATACCAGAAGAAACACTGACATAGACTTGTAGTTATCTCAGATAGAGTCCCTTGGTATTAAACTGTCAAAAAAAGATCTGGGTTTTTGTTAACCCAAATTCACACTACTTATTTCACTGAATTTGACTAGAGTCTTAGGTTCTTCAAAATTCTGTGTAAACAGGTTTTCTTTTAAATCCAGATTATGAAGTGAGAGAGTTGGGAACCTGGAAGTACAAGAGAACTTGGAACCTGACACTTTCACGTTTTCATCTCTCTGTGTAGCTGAAAATTTCTGCCAAATGGCATGGATATGACCTAAAGTTTAAGACCCTGGAAGCAATAGATATGGTGCACTAACAAGGAACTAAAAAGTCTCAAATCAGTCTATGAAAATTAAAATCCTTTTATGCCTCTGTCTTTTCACTGGAAAGGAGATTATATATATTTAGATTTATGCTTTTTGTGTGTGTGTGTATTTATGTGTATTTAAATACTTCAGGTGAAGGAAACTTATTAAAAATACACCGAGCTTCTGTCCAGGAGGTTGGGTGTTTTCATATTGTAATTTTCATTCTCAGACACTATGCTCTTGTTTTAGACAACACAGATAAATATATCCTTGCAGTGATGATAGGTCTCTGCAGCTCTTTCTCAGAAGGCTATTAATGCGATGAAAAATCTTGGATAAAAACAGGGAAAAAAAGAAAAACTGTGAATGGGCTCAATGACCCACTTACAAAAATATTTGGTGACCTGCCATGAAATAGTTAGAGAATGAAAAAAGCACCATAAAAATTCTGCATCCTGTTGGGAGCTCTGATATCTTCAGTAAGAATATTGGTACAAAGACTTGTTGTCACAAACAGACAAATAGTGCTTGTGAGTCATTGCTTTGATCCCAAAGTAGCATGCAAGCAAAAATTGTCTCTTTACATAATGCAACAAATTCAGCAAATGATGACAAACAACTCACCAACTCACATAAAAGAACACTTACAATATCCAGGCTGCTTTAAAAGTTCCACTAATTGTTAGACAAATACTAATTACCACTAGCTGTTTTACCACTACTCATGTATTCTGTATACATTTGCAATGCAAAAGCAAAGCCCTCTCTGTCTTACAGATGTGAGGATTTAAAATGGGGAGCTTTCTAAAAGCACTCAGCAAGTTCATTTTTTTTTTTAAATGTTCTGTAGTAAGCAGTGCTGGAAATTATTTCTGGAGAGATTATTTTAT
Source organism: Buteo buteo (assembly GCF_964188355.1). NCBI lineage: Eukaryota > Metazoa > Chordata > Aves > Accipitriformes > Accipitridae > Buteo > Buteo buteo. The sequence goes on along the minus strand of NC_134195.1, from coordinate 15,595,354 downwards.
ATGTATGTAGAGAAGTTGAGATGTTTCTTTGCAGCCCTGCTTTTTAGCTACTTGTACTTGATTAGATGCTCAATTCAGACACTATCTCCATGGACCTTGCAGATGCCTTCCTCCACTGTTAGGGTCTATTCTACAAAAATTAAGTGTTTAAGTTAGTGCAGTCAATGGAGAAAGATAGGCCTCTCTGAAGACCTTAGGAAAGACTGACTTTTTCTAATACAGGTTTCTTGTAAATTAAGACAAAGCAACCGTTCTACAGAAAGGCGAGTCTTCCCCGTAGGAACCAGTCTGACTTGCATTCAGGAGCAGGCAGTGTATAGAACCAGCCATTTCGCATCTTACCCTGGTGTTATTCACTCAAGATGTGGGAAACCTATTTTACAGACTTACTCAGTCCCAAAAGAGATATTCTAAGTGATGATAGACTCTAATCTTTCTGGTAAACTGGGTAACTATTCAGACAGGCTAGAAAAGTCATGGGGCCATAAAATGGAAGAGGCAAAAGGAATCTGTGTGCATGAATGATGAAAACATTTCGAGAAGGGAAAATGGTGGGATCTGAGTAAATTTTTTATTTTTTTTTTTAGATTTCATTTGTATTACTCTTTAAATTCCCATGGGAAAAAAACAATAAACAAAACAAAAACAAAGTAACCACAGTCCAGAGACTAGATTGTGCAACCTTCTCCCAGTTTAGCAATTTGTTTTTCTTACATTTCCTTTTCTAGCAATAAATACCACTCAATGGGTTGAAGTGTTTGACAGAAGACAGATTTTTTTTTTGTTACTTATGAATACTAGGTACACACACACACATACCTATTATACATATATATATATATATATGTATATAAAAATTCCGCTGGAGACCAATATGTACAGAAAAAATATGTAGGGCAAAAAAGTACAGTTCCAATTAAAAACAAGAAAGGGAATTACAATTTCTGCATAACAGTAAGAAGTTATGCAGTTCTGCAAACACATGTTGGAAATAACGTATTCTTCTATTATTTTTCATTTTATGATGACCATTTTGAATGAGAATAGACTTAGAGAAATGTACTTCTTTAAAATTGTCCCATGATGTAAGTTGGAAAATACAATTTAAGATAATGTTACGGGTTTTTCAAGAAAGACACTTTGCATCATATTTACATCCAAATAAAACTAGAGTGGTAAGTAAAGCTAGGAATGTTGAATGCCATAGCTTATCTTCTTCTTTGTGCCAGCAATCTAGTGAACGGGTGCAATAATCCATTTACAAAATTAGCTGGTGAAATGCTTTGAATGTGAAAGAAAGACCATAAAATCGTGCTAGAGTTTGTAGGTATCTTCAGTAAGAATGTTTTTATTGTCACAATATATCAAACGATGGTAACAAAAAAGGGCAAAGAAAATAGTAGAATAATTTTTATCTGTGATTGCTTTGTTTGTTCATGTGTGTTAGTTATATAAAGTAGCCTTCTGTTCTGTATCTAGGCAACACAATATTGTTCCATTTTAATAGTAAAGTATGGGAGTAAATAATCATTTTAATAGGCACATACTGCAAAAGAAATAAATGACTGGTTTACCCTTCTGTTAGGGGTAAAGAGAAGCAAAAAATGTGTTTTTGAATAAAAGGTCAAAAATAATTAGATTTACTAAAAACTTTCAACAAAGTACAAGCATAAATATGAAAATGTCCTTTAATTTTGTCTCTAATAGCATATCATGAAGAGACTTTTGTACAGTTACCCTCACTTTCGCTTCTCTTCATTGGGAAGAATAATTTCATTTCTGAATGCTATATGTAGACAGATCAGAAATAACTACTTCTGGAGAGCCAAATACGAAAACGAATTCACAACTTTTTTTTCCTCAGATTATTTAATACTTAACACTTTATCATCAGTATCCTTTCCAAGCAGGGTAGAGTGGAGTGAAAAAAAAGAATGTTCTGTCTAGTCATTCCTAGATACTCTTCCTTCTGCTGAGCAACGATCTAGGGACCGATAACATGCAGTGAAAGTGCTTTTAGTGTGGTTAATGGTAACTTTTTTCGTTAAATTTCAGAGGACTGACAGTCTCTCAATTTTAGGATTATGTTCTTGAATACATACATGATAGTAGGGAGAAATATGAAGTATGATGATGGTTTAATTTTGTGCAAGCACTTTACCTCTCTTTTCTTTAAGCATATGAATTCCTGGAATCAAAGGATAGGAGCAACCAATCATCTTTGGCTTTCTGTAGAAACCAGCACAAAGAGATTAGCCCAAACTGCGGAATGTGAACTTCTAGTCTTCAGAACTGGTTTCTAAAGAAACAATTACTCCTGTTACATACTTTGCTGGAAAATAACAAATAGAAAATTATCAGGTTTATATTACTATTTTGAAACATTCAAAACATGCATATTGAACAGTTTCTAACCCTTTTTTTCCTCTCCAAAATAATATCTGTTTCATAACCAGAAGAATACAGGACGGAAACAACAAAGTCCATGTACTCAACATTTACATTTCATAAAATAGGATGTATATGTGCAAATCCAGAAGCAATTTCAGCTTTTCTGTATATTTAGTACATCTTCAAGGTCTTTCTGTCTTAATCTTTAACTATCTTAAAGAATCTGAAGGCATCAGAATGGTTCCAGGAAATAAATATTTTTGGTTTTATAACCAAATTTACTCAAAGTTTCTCAGGCTTCTCAGATACATTTTCTGCTATGGAGAATCATTTCAGAAGATCTGACTTTATCATATATCATAAAATACTTCCTTATTTCCTTTTGCTGCAGATAGATTTCTTTCTTCATTTATGCATGGTACTGTTGGGTCATAATTATCAACTATTTTGCTAAATTTTGAGCCCTACGACCTCTTAGCTTTGCTTGTTTTGTAGAGGATCTGAGTTAACTTCAACACACTGAGGATCATTTGGAGTAGAAATTAGCACAGGCTCTCATCTTTTACTAGTGATACATTGACTCTGGGTGTATCGAGAGCGTTTGCTGCTTTAATGCATGCAAGTTTATGCCAGAAGGAGAGCTGGATTTATTCTGCAGGAATAACATTCTTGTGGGAGATTCTGTTAGCACATTTCATTTTTTGTAAAAGAAGTGGTAGTACAAATTATAATGTGAAACACCATAGATTTGAGAAGCACGTTAACTGCTGTCACAACCTTGCCTGGCCCCAACAGGCGGCAGCAGTCGTTCCAGCCATCCTCTGACCTGTGCTGCTTCCCAGGAGGAATCTCTGTAATTTCCATCTTCCTCCTAGTTTCTTTAGAGAGCAGTAAGTGATCACCTCCTTCCCTGCTCTTTCAACACCACTTTGCTGGATTGGAAGATGAGTCCCGTCTGATCCACTTTTGTGGGTGCTTCCCTTGCTTGCCCCTGGTGGCACGTATCAGGCGGTGCTGAGGTTGTGCTTGCTGTGCCCTTAGACGTTAGTCCCATTGAACTCCTCGTGTTGGTGTGAAGAGTAATTACTTCAGGGCAGTTCAGAGCAGGAGTGCAATTCAGTGTTTTAATTTGCCCTTTAGAAAAGGTAAGGTTTTTTTCTCGCTCTCCCCCCAATAACTATAGATGATTTTATGAAGATTAATCTTCCTTTGCAAAAATTTGCCCCTGTAAGTAGAATCCTCCCACTATTCCTATCTCTGTCTGAGAAGCCAAATTCTCGACACTGTTGTGAGTATTTTCTAACAACTGATAAAGGATTTGGGCTATTTTTTTTTTTTGAAATGTGTTGTTTTAAGGGCAGTGTGCCTTGGGGAGAGGAGGGGGAGGGTATTCCCAAAAATGACCTCTGGGAGTAGGGGATTGTCACTGCATGATTTCCAGTGGTCTCTCAGAAATCAGCAAAACAGAATCCATCTGGAAGAAAAAATCAAGAGCTAGAGCATAATTTGGAGATATTTAGATACCCCAGAATGTGTTCTAAAGCCAATTCTAGTTCAATTTCTTTATTCCAGTATTTCTAGCTTTTTTACATGGGATTGAAATCACTACATGGATATGTAGACATAAACAGTGTAATAACTAAAACCATCAGGCTGAACAAAGTAAGTTTATCCTGAGATTCATATAAAAAAAAAAAAAAAAGTTTTTTTTAAAGCTAGAGAATAATAATTCATTATTGTTAGGCTTTATAATGATTTAGTGCTATAAAACATCTATTATTAATTACAGAAGTAAGCACAGAAGAAAGCACCCAAACCCAAGTACAAATATATATATACTAGTGGGGAAAATCCCACATTACCTGGAAGATTAAATTAAACAAATCTAATTGTCATTTCCTTTTCTAAATTATGAATGTAATAATTGAAAATCTAATTTCTCCCTAAGGCCCAGAATAATTCTATTAGGAAGCCATTATATACCACTTAAGAGGAGGAAGTTTATGTGATGCCGATGAAATGATGGCTATTGTAGCATGAACTCAGCTACCAACAGGTAACTTTTATATTAAAATGTCCAAAATTTACATGTTGGTTCTTTCATCTGATTTTTTATAATAAGCTTTACCTTATCTCTTATTACAACTTTAATAAGGACAAAAAAAATCAAAGAAAAGCACCAAAGACATGAATAATTAGATACAAAGACAAAAATACTGCTGGACAAGTAAAAAGTGAACAATGAGTAGGACAATCGCCCATCAGGACCACGTGTCATAGAATAGTTGACTTAACAAGTTCCTTCCTGCCTCTAATTTATTTTTATGGTATGTTGTTATTTATATATTATGTTTTTATGATCATACATTTGTGATTTGTGCTTATATATAGTATGATTAAGAGTAAGCCTAGCTGAATGACATGTAAAATCTTCAAAGCGATACTTAATTTAAAACTAAGAATTGCAAAGTTGAATGAGGAGTATATATATCTTCCAAATCATCAGATATTGGTCAAGACTGGTGGAAAACAGCAAAAATATTTCACCTGTTATGATCATGTGGTAGGCAAGACTGATCATGACTTTCCAAATTTATTCAGAGCTTTATGAAATAATGTGTTAAAACAAAGAAGCAACTCCATATTTTCATTGAGTTGAGCATATTATTATCTTAAAATCTTTTTTTTTTTCAAGTTGAAGAAATGCCTCAGATATTACAAAAAAAGCCCACCTAATTTATGACTCCACCTTATGAAAGTTGTTTGGCAAATGTCATAGTTACAGATCGTTAGCCTGATGTTTCTCTAGGAATGCTCTAACTTAGAATTGTCAAAGTATACTTTAAAATATTTAGGATCTCTGTGTGTGTAGATGATTGGATTACTGAGGCTATGGCAGTGATAAAAGGGGTTTATACTTGCTTTTTTCTTTTTAAGAAGAGTAATTGTGGCACATAATAGTTCTACTGTCATGGTAAACTCCTCCTTAGAAACACTAATTCAGAATATTCCGTGTGTTTGAATGTGCAGCAGGATTGATTTGGTTCACTTTGTTAGAACTGTGAATGCTGAGGCACATTATTTAAATCCATTTATTTCTCACAGGGGATTCATGATGTGCAAAACCAATCTGAAACAATCTATTTTAATACATTCTGTGGACTTCAATGTCAAAGACTTAGGAAAGATATTTTTTTCAAAAAGTTCTTTTAATAAAAAAAAAAGAAAGTAAATTCGCCTATAGGACTGTTTCCTATCAGCAGAAGTCACCAAAAAAAAATAATAATTGTATATTATTAGGAGTTCTATAAATCTGTTCATGTAGTTCCTGAAATATTACCTTATCTTATTCAAGTCTTCTAAAGATCTACATTGACTAGTAGATGGAGACAGAAGTGCATGAATGCTTTTATCTTTCTAAAAATTTCATTTTAGCCATTTCTGAAGTTGCTTAGTAGGCTACTCGGCACAAGCAACATGCACGAGATGTGAGGGACGGGAGTCGCAGTGGCAATGTTGCTCTCATCTGTGGCTTCTGGCATTGGGATAGTTCCTGAGGGCCCTGTAAATGAGCAAAAGAATGAAGTTTAAACTTTATCACAGCCTAGTTAGCTCACCTATAGCTGCAGGTACGTAGGGTCTAACTTTGGATGCTAACCAGACTTGTGGTGAAAAAGATTAAAGTACACCTACATGTGATCCTCCTGAATGCTGCTGTTTTGGTAAATTCAGCAACAAAACTCACAACCTTTGCAGTCTTGTTTACCAATTGTCTTTGATTAAACACAAAATAATTTTAACTATTTATCAAACATTAAGAAAGAACAAAAACTAGAACACCAGAAGATACTGTATTTTTCTTCAAGCCTTTCTTAAAAACTGATGCCAGAGGAAATTTGGTATTGGCATATGCCAATATTCTCCAGTGTACAAAAATGATACATGTTCTATGCAATCTGCTGCTTTAATACATCATGATTTTTTTTTAAGAAGTGAGATACTTTGCCTGTATCCACTGACGGGGTTCTTCAGCAGGCATTTTAGATGTTGCATAGGAAATTTCATTTTAAGGGAGCACTTAGAACAAAACCCCTAGTGGATCAAGATAAAGAATTATGAAACATTTACTCTGATTGAAAACAATTTCTGCTATGCCTTTCTCAAAGGGGTCTGTGTAATATAATTATTAATCATTTTTAGAAGAAATATACAGAGTATGTAGTGTTAAAAGACTTTTAATAATAGTCTCACTTTTCAACTTTATTTTTGGCTCCCAGGAATTTTATTAAAGGTTCTGTCAGTGATTAGTCACTGTCAGACTAGCGAGTGGTAAGGTTCATTTCTCCCCAGTCCCCTTCCTTAGTGCTTTGTCAAGGAGCTGAGCATTTTTCAGATTATTAAGGATATTATCAGCAGAGCTGATTTGTCTAATTTTTCAGAAAATCCTACTGCATGTTACATGAGCTTTCAGAACAGCATGCTACTTAGTTTATAGGTTATTGACACCATACTCCATAATGGTATGCACCACAAATAAATAAGGCAAGGGCATTATCAGCTTTTTTCGATAAAGAAGTCAGAATGTAATTAGCTTCTCAGAACAACCATTTGTTAAGATTAAAATAATGCAAAATTCCTGCTCATTTATGGTCTGATGATTTAAAAATCCACCACACTCCACATCATGAAAAGCTCAACTCTTACAGGAGCCTAAACATAGTATTATTTATGATGCAAAATAAATGGATTTGAATTTTGTTTCACTTACTAGTAGAAATTTTTTGGAAATTAAAATCATAATGGAAGGTAGAGAAATCGTGCAAGTGCTTTATTTGGGCAGACTCAGTTTAGCTTTTCTCTCAGTACCATATGTGCTTGTTTTCTGTGCTTATCAACAACAAGCATTTTGTTTCACCAGTGTTCAAAGTATGCTTTTTGGAGGTAGTGTCTAGAATTGATCCATAACCAACTGATGGCTCCCACACAGGGCCCTGATGAGTGTCCAGGCTTCAATCCAGCCAAGTATTACCGACACAAAATCTCTTTCCTGAAAGAAGAAGGGTCAACTTGGATGCTTTTTTCATCATAGATTAGGTGGCACTGATGCAGTAGCTTCTGGCTTTCAGATGCTGCAGAGTGAATAATAGCTGGTGCGTTGGGCCAGGTACAGTTACTGTTTTCCAGTTCTGTGCCTGTAAGCACGCTCTTCTTCTGTAAGCACAAGAAAGGAAGCAGCAGCAGCCACAAATAACTGAACTGAAGTTTGTGGACATACAATGAGGTGCTCTGTTTGTGACCAATGTCTTTCTCTCAAGTTAATGGTTAAAAAGAAGTCGCTCTTTTAAGTGTATATATTTGCTATTGTTATAGATGGCAATACAGTTGTTCCCCCTTAAAGCCCTAAACTCTGGAACACGACATTATAAAAAAAAAAATTTCTAAATGGAAAATAAGGAGTTTGTTCTTTTCATCTGCTTAGTTACATAGTTATTTCCATTCTAACTAAAAAAGGATAACTTTAGTTTTAATAAGCTTTTAATTGTGAAGCTAGTATTCTGTATTCCAGATGCATGATATTTTGCTTTTAATATTTCTAGCTTAAAAAAAAAAGAAAAAAACCACAGTTGATTTTCAGTTTTATAGTCTAAGCTGTCTAAATGTTATGTACTGTTTGCTAGTTTCGGGGAATGGAGTTTATACCTGAGAACAGGAAGCAACACAACCCAATAAGGTAACTCAGTATGTCTGCTTCTTGCAACAGAGAATAGTGCTTAAGAGGATAAGACAGTTGTCCATGGAGCAGAATACAAGTGAGACCATTGCTAATGATCACTTGTTAACCACTGCCCTCTTCAAAGTGGTCAGTCCTCATAAGAAGTCTGCCATTTGAAATCACACAGCCTTTTATAATAGATTAATGATGTCTGGCTACGTAGCAGGAAAATAATTTTTATTAGATGCTGCGTTCTCTTCCTTGCACTGTCCTACTTTTTGCATTTAAAAGTGCTTACCTCTTCAAGTTGTCCATTCAAAATAAACGAATTTAAATATTTTCTTTTTATTTTTTCCTTTATGATGTTTCTTATGTGCTATATTAGTTGTTCAATATGTGGTACTCCACTGCTTTCTGATATTTTGCTGCATTCATTCTTCCAATTATGCATGCAGTCTTAAGTTCGAAATGAGACACACAAGAAAAATGTGAACAGAGGCACAAAAAATTTCAGCTTTCTTTGAGGGACATGCATTGCAGCTTGGGGACGAGATCATGACTGACCTGTTTTCCTGTTTTCCTGATTTCCTATCAGACCAGCTCACTAGAAGTCACAATTTGTGCAAGCTACCTGCATGTCACTGAGACATTTCTGATGCTTTTTTGATCACTGAAGATTTTTCTTAGATCATCTGTTCTGCACATTCCAAGGAGGATGAATGGTGCTGATTTGTAAATGCCTAGGGCAGTGTTACTGGTCTTACAGACACAGCTGCAAGAGGCCATAATTAATCCTGAACTGGAGTAAGCCTTGCCACAGTTCATGACTCTTCTCCCTCTATAGGGCCAATGCAGAGAATGAGCATTAACCTACTTCCATTTCTTTGCAATCCATTGAACCCTTACACTTAGCTCATCTGCCTTGCAAGAAGCTCTATGAGCTGGATGTTACCTGTAGGGTATCTGTTGCACCAGTATGCATCTGTCTTGACTTCACTGAATTCCCAGAATCAAAGTCGCTCTGCTGTGTTTATTAGATAACGTAACAGTGCTATTCTATTTATTCAGTTATTTAGTTTTAACTTTTTTACAGAAACATACAATTCCAAGCGTCTTTCCATTGGAGGTAGTGGGCGTGTATCTAATTCATGTTTCAGGTCAAAAAAGTTGAGTCAAAAGGATTGTAAGCAATGGGAATAATGCACTCCGACTGGCATGCTAATGGCCCTTATCTAATGTGTACAAAACACTAATTCTATGCAAAACCTCATTTTCTAATAATTTCATTCACTGAAGACAAAGTGATTAGTTTTGGTGCTGCTGGCTGCCATGCAGTTCTTACATAAGACAGAAAAGAGCAATATTCTTACTGGAGAAGAGGTGGCTATGGCATAAGAAAATAAAACGGGAAGTCAGAAGATGTATGTCAGTGCTGGTGACAACTTCCTAAACTGCCAACAGGATTCACTGGAAAGCCACTTGGGGTGACTTGTAATTCTGGTGAATACTAAACTGAACATTTGGCTTAAGAGGACACCTGCCTTTTTTCAGAGGTAATAGTACCATTATATTAACAGCCTATTGACCAGTAGAGAAATTTATGTTTTGGTGAGCTTCTTTACAGTTCAATGGAAACTTATGGGTTTACAGTGCAATTGTATTTCTCTTAAAAATAACATTATATAAAACCACCAAAAACTGTTGGGTAACTTTGTTTTAAATACTAAGCAAAAAATAACCCAAAAAAGTTCTTAACATTGTGAGTCCTTATTTATCATTTTCACAGCAACTTGCAAGCACTTGATTTTTGACACCAGGATATTAATGCAATAATATTGTCTGCTTGGTCATTTGGTGTTTTTCCTAGCAAGAAAAAATTAGGCCTAATCTTCAATAACCCTTTTATTCAAAAGATTCCAATCTTTTGAAGCTGATAATTAAAGATAAAAATCCACTTGTTTTTAAAGCTGGTTGCCATTTATGTCATGCAGGTTAACTTTCTTGTCATTTGTAGGGGTAAACCTAATGTCTTTGCTTGTATTTAAAATATGTAACTTTTTTCTGTGTCCTATTAGGTTTTCTCTATTATGGATGACCAGCTAAAGATGTTGTCTCTTCATCATAATATTGACCATTTAGTTGAAAAAAAATCAAAAGTATATTGATTTTGCCTTAGTTTCATGAACGTTTCATCTATATTTTATAATAATATTAATAAAAATTATTTCCAGCTTTCATAGACCCACAGCACACCTCTTCTTGATGAAATAGGCACTTCTAAAAAGCAGAAATTGTGCCATAGCTGTGAAATAATGTACTGGGTCTGGCTGGATTGGAGTTAAATTTCTTCAGAGCAGCCCATATGGTGCTGTGTTTTGGTTTTATGGCTAAATCGGCGTTGATAACGCACCAGCGTTTTGGCTGTTGCTGAACAGTGCTTGTGCAGGGCCAAGGCTTTTTAGTTTTCCCACTCTACCCCAGAGCCAGTAGGCTGGAGGTGGGCAAGAGGTTGGGAGGGTGAGCAAGAGTCAGGACGGCTGACCCAGATTGGCCGAGGGGATATCCCCTGCCATGTAACATCATGCTCAGAGGACGTAACATCAGTGGAAGAGGTGGGTGGGTTTGGCTTCCAAGGAGCTGTTCAGAGACTGGCTAGGCATCGGTCTGCTTGTGGGACGTGGCGAGTGAGGTCCTTTCTTTTTCTTTCACCTGTTATACTGTATCTCAACCCACCAGTTTTCTTGTGTTTGTTCTTCACATTTTCTCCTCATGTATTTCTGGTGGGGCGGTTGACTGCATTGCGGCTTTCTGGGTGGTTGGCTGCTGGCCAGGGTCAGCGTACCACAAAAACGTAGTGGCTCATTCAGTTGTTTTTCTATACTCATAGTGCATTTCTCCTGTTAAATGCCTTTGGATTTGACCATCTAGGTGAGTGATATCAGAGAATATTTTCAAAGCATAGGCTGATTGAGTACACCAGGTATTTGTCAGTCTCTTCAACACGCACAACTTTTTTTTTCCACTTTTTTTTCCTGGCGATGACCTTAGAGCAATTGATTGATTTTAGCTTGTTTTGTTTTGGTTTTAATCAGGCTGTTTATAGTGCATTCAACAGCAATCTTTTTATTGGACCTGTTGTTTTATTGATTGCATTTTGTATAATGGCAGGTTTAACCTGTGAATATTTGGATAAATAGTAAGTAAGAAGACAATAGATCAATGAATGTGTTCTGCAGTGTTTGTTGCTGTCATCTTTCTTCACTATTTTTAAAAAAATCTACATTCATAACAATTGGCAAAAGCTTCTTCAGTGACACTTCATATAGAGTTATGTGCTACTCATCATGAGTAATGATGATAGAATTAAATGTTGAGAATGTCTTCAACCTCTAATGTGTTAGATAACATTCATTGGCCTAACCTCATTGCACAATGGTTTCAGAGCATTTTACAATGGACAAGGCAAATTTAAAAGCAGTTAAGGTGTCATGTACAAATTTCAGTTGGATTCATTAAAACTATTTCATTGTAGAAATACCATAATGGCTTAACTGAAGGAAACTTGTTGACCTCCCTAGTGCTCTGATAAATTTATGCTCTCTAAGAAGCTTTTCACTGTTTAGAAATGTGTATGAAAAGCGGTTTTGAATCTTGTTAAAATGTATCCTATTGTCTTTTCTCATTCTTTTCCCACTAAGTGTTCTTATAAACATATGCTATCCAGGACATTTTCAAAAGGCTTTTATGTATTTAAGACTAGGTATTCTCCTGAATTGTAAAGAACATGCTTTATATTTCAGTACTGAAGCAATATAGAAACAAATAATAATACTCTCACTTCACCCTCTCTCTGACCTATTCTTTTGTACTGCATGTGGTAATGAGATGTTCTTTCTAGACAAGCAGATTCAGGTTTTGTCTTCACAATAGAAGTAATTTGAAATAATCCATTAAGGTAGAATCATAAGAGACTGTTTTCTTGCATAAGCCTGAGTTAGAAAATTGGATTAAAGGCATCACTACCCCTTATATTTTAAGGTAATCTATTAACTCATATGAAAATGGTAAGCTGAGTTGTCTTCACTACCTTTTTCCCTTCACTTACCATATCTTGAGTTAAAATTTATATGAGTGTTATCTGGAGCTGGATAGGGTAAGTAGCCACAGCAGGCAGAAATTTCTTTTTGTGACCACTACTTTAGAATACCAAGCCATACTATTGCTTGAGGTGCTGAATATTAAAAAATTTGCTTTGACAGTAACATCTGCAAATTTCAAACCATTTTGCAGCTGAAAGAAAAGCATTATTGTTTTGTTTTCAGGATGAAGAAGTATCTGTGTAACGTTATTTCTGCACAGACCCGTACGTGGCCACTCCACAGTTCTCCAATTTGTCTGAGTTACTAGAGAGCTGTCTCAGACTCTCTCTGTGCAGAACGAGTCTGTGCAGCAGTGATGCTTACTCAGCTTTGTGTGGGCCATTCATGTGGCAGGAAAAATTCAGCAATGTTTTTCTTTCTGCTAAACATGTGCCAAGGACACCATCACTCCATCTCGCATCCCACCATCTTTGCGGTAAAATGGTACTGTTAAAGTTACGCATAGAGTCGAACCAAAAAGGAGTATATAGTTATATTGATTCCAACCAAAACTTCATCTAGCCAAGAATCCAGTCTCCAAACACTGTGGGGGATGTTTGGAGACGGTTAGGGAAGGGTAAGCATAGGACAAACTTACATGATAATTCCCTCTAATACTCCTCTATCCTCCAACTATTTATATCTCAGGGACTTCCTGAACCAACTGTGGTCTTTATGTACTCAGTAATCCCCAATGGATTTCATTGCACATTTGAATACTTTAACATTTGAGTTCAGCAGGTACACTTTTACAGTGGTAAATGTGGTATGTACGGACAAAAGCTATTAGAAAATATGAAGACTCTACTGTATGCTTGCTGTTTGCTCTTTGCTTTAAAAAGGCCCTACTGTGGCATTTCACAAATGAAAATAAAAAAGACGTGATTATGCTTCGAAGCATAGTCTCTTGTATCTTATTTATATTGCTTATGTCATATTTCTGATCAGATGCTGTACAAATCAATCTTATTTGTGAGAATTTTGCCTGACAAACAAATTGCAGCAGGCTATACAGGTCTGGGCAGCAGTCATGAAGAGGCATAAAGACAAAAGAAATGTGAAGCCAGACAATAGAGCAGAAGCTTAAAAAGGAGGAGCCAAATAGATCAACATGCACTAGCTTGTTGATTTTGTACAGATTCCCTGATGATTAATTTCTCATGATATCTTGGCTATTCAATGTGTCTTACTAAGTTTGGCATTAGTTTTTATGTAGGAGCTATGTCTCAGAAATTAAATATTTTGGTTTTAAGAAAACCTGTGAAGGGCAAAAGAGGAAGCAGAAATACTTCATTTGCAGTGAAGAGTGTACCTCGTCTCAAGATGCACTTTTAAAATTGATTGTAGTCGCTACTAAGATGTATGATAGAATGAGGTTTAATCTTCTATTATTTATATTTTCCCCTTTAAAGGGGGGGGGGGGGAGGGATCAAATGTAACTGATTAACTTTCTGCTTTGTGGTTTTATTTAAATCTCAAAGTCATTGCAATTTACCAGTACCAAATTGTGTTTGTAACTTCTGATACTGTTTTGAACCAGTAAGAAAGTACTGGCTTTCACACACCAGATCAACCTTGTCTGTTTCAACTGGGAGATTTTATACTACCTACTGCAGTATAAACTTTTAGAACAAAAAAAAACTGTCCTAAGAGTTACTAGAGTAGTGAAAAATACTCTTCCTTGAGAGAAGGAAATATTTTTTTATTTGTTTGTTTGTTACTACTGAAAAAACTTACTGAAGTACCCCACCTCCAAAAAATCACAACATGGGAATCTTTTGCATTTTTAGTTTTCCTAATTCCCCTTAAGGTTCCAATAACATAATCTATTACAGCCTGACATGGACTACAGAGAATGATGTTTGCACCCATGTGACTCCACATATCAAATGGCAAATTTTAAGATTAGAATTAAATGAGCATACAGCAGCTCATATTTAAACTGAGAAAGTAAAAGAAATGAAGTAAATATTTTTTTAAAAATAGAATGTAGTACAAGTGGTTTTGATCATTGTTACCGCTGTTCCACTCTTCACCTAGAGCAGGCAACTTACTTCCATCACACATGTCTTTGTTACACAAGCTTTCCTTTATACATGGTGTTGATACAGGAGTTCAGATGTTGTTGCTAACCAATGTGGAAGGGATAAGTAA